>NW_006921658.1:9179902-9194105 GCF_000298275.1 Orycteropus afer afer
AGTGAGGATGACTTGAGGCACTTGCCGATAAAGATTGAAGTCTACAGTGTGCAGTATGGATTACATTTCAATATAAAGAAAACAAAAATCCTCACAACTGGACCTATAAGAAGCATCATGATAAATGGAGAAAAGATTGAAGATGTTAAAGACTTCACATTGCTTGGTTCTACAATCGATGCCAATGGAAACAGCAGTCAGAACATTAGATGATGTGTAGCACTGGGCAAGTTGGCTGCTCTTACTGTTGATTAATAGCCATCACCCTCTTCCATCCTAAATGATACATTCATGCAAATCTTAAAAACCAAAAACAAGCTCTTCTCAGCACTTGTCTTTTGAGTTTATGCTACATATTCAGTCCCTGTATTTTTCCATATTATTCAAGATGTGTCTGTTAGATGTGTCTGTCCAAATAACTATTGGCCTGTTAATACTATATGTATATGTTTAAATGTTTCTGTAATTTGCATATATGGATGCATTTCATCAGTAAGGATGTTGACATACTCAGGTGCTAACCAAAATGTGGAGGTTCAAGTTCACCCAGAGGCAGCTCAGAAGACAAACCTGGTTATCTACTTCCAAAAAGTCAGTCATTGAAAACCCTATGCAGCATCAGCAACTGGGAGCTACTGGGCACAGAAATAAATATGACCTAAACACAGCCTTTGAATTCTCTTTCAGTTTCAAGTGTAAAACTGAAAAAAAAAAAGAGCTTTCTACCATATGCTATACATAAGTATCTATTTTCTTGCTTAAGACAGAGATAGTATGAAAATTGGCCATGTACATAAATTGACTTTTAATGTATTCAAGAAGGTAAAGCTGATACTTTAAAAAAGAGAGAGAAAGAAAAAAAGGAGTTTATTGAAAGAAATTTAAAGTTAAAATTAAGGGAAAAAATGCTGTAATACATTGACCCTTTATCTGGTCAGTGGTAAAAACCCGTGTATGTATTGGTTCCCACCATGAGAAAAATAAAAAAATAGTTCAGCTTTATTTTTAAGTATGTCTTTGTTTTAATAAAGGGGCTCTGGTGGTGCAGTAGTTAAGCACTGGATTGCTAACCTACCAGCTGCTCCACTCCATGGGAGAAGGGTGGAAGTCAGCTTCCATAAAGATTTGCAGCCTTGGAAACCCAATGTGGGCCGTTCTACTCTGTCCTTACAGGGTTGCTATGATTTGGATTTAAGTGATTTGTGTTCATATTGGTGGTCCTCCTTTATATAAAAATCTATCCGTTTTTATTTTGAAAAACCAGCTTTTTACTAAGACTTCAGAGAAGTCTGCATTATTCTAGATACTATTTTATATGAACAAGGGCTAGTATCACTGATTTCTCAGTTTATTATAGGTAAAACTGTGTGACAAGAGGATGGATACTCAACCCTTATTTTATCTGTTTTCTTCTGTTTTTTCTTCTCTTCATTCCTAACATGCTCACAAAGTTTCACTTGTCAGTGGTGAAAACAACTTTATTATCTTGTTAAATGATGAATTGTTAGTTTTCTTTTCTCAGCAGAAATAGAGAAAATGTTTTTATATGGCAGCTCAGAAACCAAAACCAAAGCCCATTGAGTTGATTCACTTCTGAATTGTTATATTGAAGTATGAACTTTAATATCTACTCAGCCCTTAGGATAAAATAGGTAGGAAAAAACCCTGTAAATACAGACTTTGTTGAAAATAACTCCTGAAGATTTTCAGTGAGCCACATTCAGAAACCTGGGGCAGCGGGGAAGGGGTGGGGCGGATCTTATTTCAAGGTGGCAGGGAAAAAAATATGTTTAAAAATAACTTTTGTTTCTTTATTAACACTTGTGAAAGTTGTTTTATTGGGATTTACAATTAATACTGATTTTGCCAGTAGGATTTTCAGGAAAAAATATTAATGGAATCTTCTTTTGTTGGAATACTTATTTATTTATTTATTTATTTATTTATTTATTTATTGTGCTTTGGGTGCAAATTTACAGAGCAAAATTTGTTTTACATTCAACAGTTCGTGTATATTTGATTTCACTCCCTGATTACTATCCCCGACCATAACAAACTCTCCTTCCCTCCCATCCCTGTGACTACCCCCTCCCTGTGTCCTTCATAACTATGCACTCCTGTGTGTCCAACTTTCCCCCTATGGAAATACTGCCCCTCTGGTGCTCCAGGGGTGCATATCCCTAGAGTAGGTGGGTTCATCACCCTGGGGTAGGTGTTCTGCATGTACATCTTTCTGCTGTTGGGCTGGGAGTCAATCCATGGGAGTGATTCCAATTCTAGGCCCGAAGGGTATCCCAAGGCCATAGTCTTGGGGGTTCCACCAGTCTCTGTCTGACCAGTAATTCTGGTCGTTTTTGTGTTTTTGAATTTTGTTCCACATTTTTCCTCCCATTCTATCCAGGATCTTACTTATTAAATTTTAAATTGCACTGAGAATTACTCATGCATATAGTCCCAAAATGACTGATCATGTAAGATTTTGCTCCATTTTGATAAAAACTTTTAATTTCTACTCTTGTATCTAATATATTTTGCACACTGTTAATAAGACATAGTACAAATCCTCTCACTAGAATCCTCTTAGCCATACCTTTCCTGTATACCATTTCTCATTTATTAATTTTCTACAGTTTCTAAGATAGTTGAATACCCCTTCTTTGTCATGAATAATACTCCAAGGTAACTATGAGGAAAAAACATATATTAGTCTTTATGATCAGTCTCTTTTGTAAAGTATACAATCTTAGCATTTCTTAGCTTTTCTCTTTTTGGACAAATTTTAAGGTAGAGAAAACACTGTCTAAGTAAATATAAATGTCAGTTTATTGAATTTAAATGTGTAATCTGTGGGAAAGCTGAATAATGAAGAGCTGGAATGGAAATTTCACTGCCCATTGTTCCTCAATTTTAAAAAATGATGCCTGTGCCTAATATCAATTGTTACTGTAACAATAATCTGTAGTAGGAGAATGTGGGGTAGTAGGCAGGGAAGAGACAGGGATGAATGATAATTTTGTACAACTCATTGCTGTGTTAAAAATGTGTGTTTCTTAAATGGAGATGAACAGTAACTTATTCCATGTTCTCATCCCAATCGTTTGAGAATTATCATACTGAAAATGTAGAAAGCACAAGTAGTTAATTCATTAAATGTAATAGAGGATCATGTCTGACATCCTTAAAAATAAAATTTTAAGTGAGGTTGGCAATTAAAATTGTCATAAAGCAAAGTAGGCTTGACAGAACTTTATAGTATCTAGAATTTAACCATTTCAGAACATGGAAAGAAAATTGATAGGTTTTACGGAGGAAGCTGAAACACATTTATAAGGAAAACTACTGCTTGGTACAATAAAGTTTGCTGAAAAGGATTTGGGTTTTTATTTAATATCTTTACATTCTGTTTCCTTGAAGAGATCCAGGCTTAAAGACAAGTACCAGAGCCCTTCCTGGTGTGTTTTTATTCTCTTTAAGATGCAGGAAATGGCATATTTCCAAGTGATGGAGGCTTATTTATTCACCTTTTCATAATGTCTCTCAATTTTTCTTCTTATTATTAATATTACATATTATGAAATTATAAAAAATAAAGTTATCTAATAATTTTCTTTTAATTTCTTTACCATTTAGTTTGCATAAGATGAAAGAGAAGATTTTTTTTCTTTAAAAATTATTTTATTGTGAAAAATAACAAACATATGAAAAAGTGGAGCGAATGATTTAATGATTCTAGTTTATCCATCATCCATCCTCAATAATTACCAGTATATGGCCCCATCCCTATCCACTTCCCATACCACCAAGATTGTTTTGAAGCAAATTCAAGATAAAATATTGTTTCATATGTAAATATCTCTAAGAGTTTAGGATTCATTCTTTATCATAATCACAATACCATTATCATACCTAATACATAACACGATATACTTAATATCTTCAGATATCCAGACAGTGTTCTTATTTCCCTAATTGTGCAGTACATTTTTTTTTTTTTAGCAGTTGTTTTATTTGAATCAGGATCCAAACATCTTACATTTGGCTGATATGTCCCTTAAATCTCCTTTCATCTCTTAACCAAAACCAAACCAACTACCAAGTTAGTTCCCATGCATAGTGACCATGTAAGACAGAGTAGAACTGCCTCATAGAGTTTCCAAAGCTATAGAAGCAGACTGCCTCATCTTTCTCCCACTGAGTGGGTTCAGACAGCTGATATTTTGGTTAGCTGCCGAATGCTTTAACTACTATGCTACCGGAGTTCCTTCTTTGATCTACAGGTTACCCTTTCATCTCTTTTACATTTTCTTTTTTACTATTGGTGAAGAAACTGGGTAATTTGCTCTGTAAGTTTTCCATAGCCTGGATTTTGTTGTTGTGTTTTCATAAATGTCTTTCTCTTTATTTCCTCGAAACTGGTAGTTAGATGCAGAGACTTGATCATAATGGGTTCATGGTTTTGTAAGACTATGTCCAAATGATCTGTATACGTAGACCAAGAGGCAGTCATTTGAATAGAACAAGATAATACTATGTGGTTTAAAATCAATCTGTATTGCCAGCAAATAATCTGAGAAGCTGGACGTTTAGAAGAAACAGTCTCTCTCTCCCTCTCTGTCTCCCCACCTGTGCATCTATTTCAAAAATAGACTTGTGTGTAGTTTTTGTAACTGGCTTTGATTTCATTTAACAATATTTTCAAAACATTTTCCATATCATTAATTGGTGTTCTACCTTGTAATTTTTAATGACAGCTGTTGTTGTTTGCCATTGAGTCGGACCCGACTCATAGCAACCCCTCCTTGGGTTTCCGAGGCAGTATCACTATGGAAGTAGATTGCCCAACCTTCCTTCCAAGGAGTGGCTGGTGGGTTTGAACCTCCAGCCTTCTGGTTAGCAGTCAAGTGCCTTAGGCACTATGCTACCAGAGCTCCTTAATGACAGCTAGTATTTATTAATTTAGTTAATGATGCTTCAATTTTGAATATTTAGTAGTTTCTCATTTGTTGTGACTGTGTGTTTTAACATAATGAGAAATCCTGTAGATAATTCCTTGAGTACATCCATGATTATTTCCTCAGGTTAAATGATGAAAAGTAATACATTGAATTTTATGCACAAGTTGCTCAACTACCTATCAGAAAAATTGCACCAATTTTTACTCCCAGCAGCAGTATATGGAAATGTCAATTTTCCTGTGAATTTGTTATTATTTTTAATCTGACAATTTTATATTAAAAAAGTAAGTATAGTATGTTTTTGTTGTTTTAACTGGCTCAAAATATAGTCACCGCAACATTAATTTTTGAGTAGTTTTTTTAATATATCTTTCACCCTTTTTTTGAAAATTAATTGTTCATATCTTTTTTCACTTATGTTTTCATTAGAGTTTTTTATGTATTAATTATATTAATTAATGGTGTCAACCACTCGGTTGCAAATCAAAACGTCAATGGTTCATACCTATAAGCTGCTCTGCAAGAGAAAGATGTGGCAATCTGATTCTGTAAAGATTATAGCCTTGGAAACGCTGTGGGGCAGTTTTCTTCTGTCCTTTAGGTCACCATGATAAGAATTGACTCTATGGCAGCTAGATTTTTTTTTTCCCCCAAAACCAGGATATATATGTATGCACATAAGTATATACACATATATGTATATATACACACATATGTATCACACACATACATACACATATGTATGACATATACAGAGCTCTGGAGGCACAGTGCCTAAGGCAACTGACTGCTCACCGGAAGGTTGGCAGTTAAAACCCACCAGCCACTCTGTGTAAGGAAGATGAGGCAATCTACTTTTCTAAAGATTTACCGCCTTGGAAACCCAAAAGGGGCTGCTATGAGTTGGAATTGACTGATGACAGTGGGTTTGGTTTTGTTTTGGTCTATATCAGCTACTGTTCTTACTAGAGATGTGATGGTGAGCACGATAGATGTATCTGTTGAAATGAGATAACTTCTCAGGATCTTTAGCTAATGAAATGTATGCAGTCCCTCTCTGATCTGGAAATAAATGTTGCCTCCTTCATGTCAAAACTGTATGTAATGATGGCACAGAAAAAACTAGACATGGAGAGTGACAAATTTGTGAGCTCTAACCTTAGAGCACAGAGTTTGGTATCTTATTATTTCATTACCTTTATACCCTAAAAAGTGTTTGTGGCAATTGTCCAGTTTTTAAAAAAATAAGTTTCTTGATCTAAGAGAAAGGTGACATGTAAAATTATCTGAAAGCACTTAGAAACTCACATGGAAGATCTTATGGGTGTGATTGGAGATTTAAGAATGCAAAGTCAGCTACAGTCGGCATGGAGTCAATGTGCTTTAATGGATTTTATTATAATCTAAGCAGTGGCAGTGGTAGTAATGGTGGGTGTAGTGTAAGAATTTGCTGACAAGAGTAATGAATTTAAAGTTAACTAAGGAAACTTTAAAGCAGTAGTGGAAGATGAAGGTGGTTCATTTATAATTTAAATCTAATTGAACTTAAAATTTATTGTAAATAGTTTTTGACTTCATAAATGTGTTTTACAAGCTGCATTAAAAAATGACTTCCTTGTTACTTTGCAAATTTCTCTTCTACTATGATGATTTCCTCAATTTTTTCTCACGACTTATTTTTGACATCATATTTAAATACGTATATTGTAATAGAGCCAAAGCATTACTTTCATGGATGTTACACAAAATTTTTGTTAAAAGGGAATATTGTATTTTGTCATATCTCTTTTATATAAAAATAGCTAGATAGCATTAAATATACATTTGCCTCTTATCTTGAAATTAAAATATTTCAGTTGGGAATCTATTCAATGCTGGATTTTCCAAGTTAGTTTAACATGATACTTATATTAATTTAGATTTCTTGTTCCTTCTTCTTCTTTTTCTTGTTAAATCTACCTTTTCCCAAGCAAAGCATTTTTTCTTCTAAATATCTAGCTATAGAAATTTGCAAGATTCAGGTTGGTAGTTTAAACTTTATTGTATTTTTCCTTCTCTACACAAAATCTGTAAAGGTGAGCATTTTATTAAATGTACTTATATAATTAAAAATAATGTAAAATAATGATAGAGCTGACACTCATTGTGCATTTACCATGTATTAGGAATGCTCTGAATGCTTTATGTGGAATTAACAGAGCTTATATAAATGTCCTGTTCTTGAGGTTTGTTGGGAGTAGGGATCATTGTGTTCTGTAGCTCTTTGGTGAATTGTCTTTCTTCCTATGAGTGAAATTATCTGACCTAGATAGGAAAGTATAGTTAAGGAAATTAATGCAAATAAAGAAGACTTTAATGATGTAAGATAATATTTTTTTTCTTTTTTAAATCTGAGAATAAGAGGGCTTAATTATCACTCAGAGAGTAAAAATGGTCCATAATACCAAAGACATTTGGATAATACTTAAAGCAAATGTCTATACCATACAGGAAAATATGCACTAAATAAATGTTCACTAGATGGCTTTATCATCTTCTCCAAAAAATAGCTGTGTGGATTATGAGGCTGTCCAATTAAAGTGAGTATTGGTACCACAACAGAACTTCACACTGCTCAGAGCTGTGAATGCTGAGGGTCTCCACTCTCTATCTATTTCAGATCACCTTTGCCCAACATCACATCCCACATCAGACTACCCAGGGCCTTCTTCTCCCCGCAGGTGCTTATCGCTTATTTATATGACAACTTGGGTCTTAGAAACTAGGTATCAACTTAAGCAATTTAGCACCTCTGTGTCTGAAGAAAAAGCAGCACACCATAAATCAAGAATGTCTTCAGTAAGTGTGCAGTATTGATGAAGGGTCATATAAGAGCTGTCTGAAGCTGCAGAAAACTCTGTGTATGTGCATTTGTAGAGATAAAAATAGTTTGCTGAAGCAGAGGTCTTCACGAAATTGACATACCATCTGTCCCCTAACGTCATTGCCCCATCACTTCAAGTGATTATGTTTTATAGCTTAAAACATGAAATTTGTTGTTTACCTAAGATAATATAGTTTCATTTAACATGATTCACATGCTAACAACTGTTCCCATTATCAGGGAGGAGAAATAGCTGTGTGTTAGGAACTCTTCACAGGTGGACCTCATAGGTGGAATGCCATAGGGTTGTTTTTTTGTTGTTGTTGTTGTTGGTGGTGGTGGTTTTCCATCCCTCTTATAAATGAAAAGAAAAGAAGCTGAACTTGTGAAAGTCTCTGTTATGTTAACTAGTTGGCAAATGGCATTTTGGTCTATAAGTATTGAATATGTATTTTTATTTTTATTTAAGAGTCCTGCTATGTATAAAAAATGTCTGAAAGGACACACATATCAAAATGGTGCTTGTCATTACTGCTGAGATATAAGATTATAGTGGAGAGAAGATTAAGACTGGAGGGTCCACCAGTCAGGGCCCCACAATAAAGAGATGGTTGTTGTTTTGTTGTGTGCTGTCGAGTCGGCCCTGACTCATAGCGACCCCTCCTTGGGTTTCTGAGGCTGTATCACTACAGAAGTAGATTGCCCAGCCTTCCTTCCGAGGAGTGGCTGGTGGGTTTGAACCACCAGCCTTCTGGTTAGCAGTCAAATGGGTTAGGCACTACACTACCAGAGCTCCCCAATAAAGAGATAGCAAAGTCAAATTAGGATAATCTGAGAAGGGCTTACTTATAAAATGACTAATTAAAAATGGGTGTGTGTGTGGGGGGCTACAGAAATCTAAACATGGGATCGAACTGGAACCAGAACTAGAAAGAGCAGAACTATTTACTCACAGGCCCCAAAGTGTAACAGGAGACAGAGGTTACCAGAACTCAGGATGGTGTCATGTAATGTGAAAATGATGTTTTAAATCTATAGAATATAATAATAATGTCAGCACATAGCATAAGAATAGACATATAGATTAACAGAATAGGATTGAGACTCAAGAAGTAAACTCATATATCTATGGCCAATTTATTTTTTATAAAGGTGTCAAATCCATCCAATGGGGAAAGAATAATAACTTTAACAGATGGTGCTGGAACAACTGGATATCCATGCAAAAGAAAGTAGGTGGACCCATACCACGATATACAAAAGTTAGCTCTAAACAAACCAATGACCTAAAAAGAAGAGCTAAAACCATAAAAGTCTTAGGAGAAAAAATAGGGATAAAGCTTCGGGACCTTGTTTTAGACAATGTTTTTAGATATGACATCAAAAATATGAGCAACAAGAGGAAAAAGTAGATAAACTGGACTTGATCAGGGTTAAAACTTGTGCATCAAGGGATGTTACCGCAAAAGTGAAAGACAACCTACAAAGTAGGAGAAATATTTGGCAATAATATATTAGATAAGCATTTACTATGCAGAATATATTAAGAACTCTGAAAGCTCAGCAACAAACAGACTAACAACCCAATTTAAAAATGGGCCAAGGACTTGAATATATACTTCTCCAAAAATGATATACAAATGGTTAACAAGTACATGAAAAGATCTGCAATGTCATTAGGGAAATGCAAATCAAAACCATAATGAAATACCACTTCCCGTTCAGTAGAGTGGTTATTATTAACAAACAAACAAAAACAGAAAACAACAAATGTTAGTAGGGTGTGGAGAAAATGGAACCCTCACACATTACTTGTGGGTATGTAAAATGGTGCTGATATTGTGAAAAAACAATTTGGTGGCTCCTAAACAGGAGCTCTGGTAGCATAGTGCCTACGGCACTTGACTGCTTGCCAGAAGGCTGGTGGTTCAAACCCAACAGCCACTAGTCGGAAGGAAGGTTGAGCAATCTACTTCCATAGTGATATTGCCTCGGAAACCCAAGGAAGGGTCACTATGAGTTGGGTCCAACTCAACGGCATGTAACAAAAACAACACAAAAAGTTAAATAGAGCTGCCATTAAAAAACATGATAAAGCAATTTTTATCAAGTCAATTCCAACTCATGGTGATGCCATGTGTGTCAGAGTAGAACTATGCTCCGTAAGGTTTCCAATTACTGATTTTTTAAAACTAAGTTTCCAGACCTTTCTTCCAAGACATCTCTGGATAGCCCAAAACCTCCCTCCTTTCAGTTATCAACTGAGCAGGTTAAGAGTTTGCATCCCCAGGGACTCCAGAAATATCACATGCCGCAGTAATTCTATTCCTAAAGTATATACCCCAAATAACTGAATACTGCAACTCAGACACATATACACTGATGTTCACTGCAGCATTGTTCACAATTGCCAAGAGGTGCAGTTGTCCATCAACAGATAAATGGATAAACAAAATGAGGTATATACATGCAATAAAGTATTATCCAGCTACAAAGAGAAATAAAGTTCTGTACCTGCCACTATGTGGATGAACCTTGACTCTGTTATATTGAGTGAAATAAGCCAGACACAAAAGGATAAATATTGTATGATCTTCACTTTTGTGAAATTCTTGGAATAGTTGAATCCATCAAGACAAAAGATTAGTAGCTTCTAGAGGATGGGCAAGGAGCTCTGGTAGCATAGTGCCTAAAGCACTTGACTGCTGTTCTGGTTACCTTGTGCTGCTCTGACAAGAAATATACCACAAATGGGATGCCCTTAACAAACAGGAGTTTATTTTCTCACAGTTTGGAGGCTTTAAGTCCAAGTTCAAAAATGCCAGGCTCTAGGGGCTGCGTGAAAGCCCCTCAACCTTGGGGTCTAGCTCTGCCTCCTGCTCCCGGCCCACTGGAGCTAGAGGCATTTCTTCACTTAGACAGCTGTTGGCTGCTGAGGCTGAGAAGCCCCAAGGTTAACAAGTAAAAAGGCATAATCCCGATGTTACCAATCCACACGGAAGGCCATTTAACTTAAGTCCACTGTAAGTCCCAAGGTTGGCAGAGCATAGCAGGCTGCTGAGGAACGACATGGCTATGTGCAGGGCCCAAGCCTGCCATAGGCTAGAGACCGTTCTCAAAACTTCTCCTTATGTACAGGAAACAGACCACATACCCAAAGGCAGCTGCTCAGCTGCTCATAGTAGATTCCACTATGGAGTTGATTACCAGTCTCATCATGGGGAATACTACATCCGGCTGCCCAGCCACTCAACCAGGCCTAGCCATGTTGACATACAAACATAACCATCACAACTGGTAACCAGAAGGCTGGTGGTTCAAACCACCAGCCACTCCTTGGAAGGAAGGTTGGGCCAATCTACTTCTGTAGTGATAACTGCCTTGGAAACCCAAGGAGGGGTCACTATGAGTCGGGTCCTACTTGATGACAAATAACAATAACAACAACAGAGGATGGGCATAGGAGAGAATGAAAAGTTACAAAAAGTATTAACTTTATGTAATATGCATTTCATCTCAATGAAAAAGGGTGATTTAACAAAAAAAACAACTAGTCTCTTTTAGTAGCAAACTGTAGACAAAAAAAAGTTTATTTATTTATTTTATTGTGATTTGGATGAAAGTTTACAGAGCAAATTCATTTTCCATACAGCAGCTCATGCACCTTTTGTTTCATGTCTTTGACTGCAATCCCCATAATGTAATAGCCCTCTTCCCACTTTGCCTTCTGGTTACCTTTTCTTGGTGTTCTTTCCAATGCATTCCTGCCCTCTGAGCTATTTCCCTGTGCAAATACTGCCCATCTGATATCCCACAGTTGATTGTCTGAAGGAGTGCATCTCTCTAGAGTAGCTGTTCAGCTTGTAGGGCTATCTATTGATTGGCTAAAAGTTACTCATGGGAGTGAGTCCAATTCTAGGCCCGAAGAGTGACTGTGGGTCATTGTCTCTGGGGTTTCACCAGTCTCTACCTGACCAGTAATCCTGGTCTTATTGTTGTTGTTGTTGTTGTTATGTGCCATCGAGTCAAACCCGACTCATAGCAACCCCTCCTTGGGTTTCCGAGGCAGTATCACTACGGAAGTAGGATTGCCCAACCTTCCTTCCGAGGAGTGGCTGGTGGGTTTATTATGTTTTTAAAAATTTTGTCCCACATTTTTCTCCCAATATATTCAGGATCTCCAATTTTGATGGCTCTAAGTTTCATGTTTTTGCTGAGAAAATGACAGTAGAGCAGAGTTTGCTTACAGCTAATATACTATATTGCTATGTGTGAAGAAAACATGCATTAAATGTTAAGTCCTAATGACAGTGTTCATTTTGCTATCATGTCACCAACCCAATGTCTTTTATCATTGTCTAACCCTTCCTTGGTGATGGTGTCAAAAAGGATCAATCCCTGGAGAGGGATATTATGCTTGGTAAAGTAGGAGGTCAGGGGAAAAGGGGAAGACCCTCAACGAGATGACTGTGACATCACAGTGGTTGCAACGATGGGCTCAAGCATAGCAAAGATTTTATGGTGGCTCAGCACCGGGCGTTGTTTGGTTTTGTACATAGAGTCACTATGAGTTGGAGCTGACTCAAGGATGCATAACAATAACAACAACCCTTTGTTCCAGCTCCAAATACTTTGACTTTATTTTAGTTTCCTAAACTTTTACTGAGATAATAAATTCATCTTCAATTTCTGCAAATATCTGAACCTTTAGGTGTGCAAGGACCAAATTTTGATTTTTTTCTTGATGCCTTTTTGTGATTAATTTTGCACAAATAGACATGTCCTTCAGGGGTTACCAGGGTTAATATGACAGCTTGATTTCCTCTCTCAATTTCTAGGTAAGAGCCTCTAGTAAATAAGGAGATCAACTTAAGTTTACCTAAGCCTTATTTTACAAATATCCTTGTCTCCCACCCCATAGACATTCATTTTTCTGTTCTCTTATCCTGAGTAATATTTTCAAAGGCTTTTCAGAAGGGTAGCTGATTTTCAGAGACTGGAAAGATTTGATGAAGATCTTCTGAGCTTTCCCAAGAGAAGACTTAGCTGTTCGTGCATTGTGTCTGTCTGATCTCTTGGTATGAAGCCTTTGGGCCCAGACATATTGGCTGCACATGTGCTGCACTTCAGGAACGTGTGCTTGAGAAGATAAGTCACAAGAGAACCCACAGTCCCTATCCACTTCCTGGCATTTTGGTTTTGTATCATTATGCTCTCCTCCAATAAGGAATAATGGGATGAGTTACCTTTGCTCCCAAAAGCGCATCTGAGTACAAAATTCCTACTATTCCTGTGTTACAAAAATGCCAGCATATTTAAAAAGAGACTTATATATATCATCTATTTTATTCTCGTGGAAACTGATTTCTCAGAAAGTATGTCTTTTGGTGTTCTGAAAGGTGTAGCATGGACTGAATTCTCAGTGCATACTGCAATCATTTGTCAGTTTGTATTACTATCATATTAAGGATTAGGAGTTGAGAAGTACCTAAAATTTTAATTTTTCAGTTTGAATATATAAGTAATTTGTTTTGTTGTACATAGTTGAAATTTCTAGTGTATTGAAACAATATTCAAGCTGGAAATAATTTTGTTTGGGATAATGTTTTGCCATATTAACAACGAATGGAAGTTGTTTATAAGGGAGTCAAATAAAATAAAACATAATTTTGTAAAAACCTCAAAAGATTAGACCAGGAAGACATGTGGACCAATGCTTCAAATACACTGTTAGTATATATTTAAGCCAACTTGTTCATGTTCTGGGTAGTGCAAACGGTTGAACATCAGACTCCTAATGGAAGGCTTGGTGATTTGAGCGGGCAATCTACTTCTGTAGTGATACTGCCTCGGAAACCCAAGGAGGGGTTGCTATGGGTCGGGTCCGACTCAAAGGCACATAACAGCAACAACAGAAGTGCTTCAGAAGAAATGCCTAGTAACCTGCTGCTGCAAGGTCACTGTCCTGAAAGCACATCGGTTCGCCATGAATCAAAATTTACTTGATGGCAACTGTTTTAATTTATTTAAAATTTCTTTTCTAAAAATTATTAGAAGGCATTGCTTCACTTTGTGTAGGTTTTGAAAAATCCATTTTCAAATATAGTGTTTGTTTGTAATTTTTTATATGACATAAAGGAAAGCTTAATTTGAATTTTGGGGGAGAATTTGGAAACTAAACATCAATAATGCACATTTTCATTGATGAATGTCTGACATTGTAAAGTTTTCAGACTTGGCATGAAGTGAATTGCCAAAATATGTCTTTTTTTTTTTTTTTTTAATTAGGATTTGGGTGAAGATTTACAGAGTAAATTCACTTTTCATACAGCAGTTCACATATACCTTGTCAATATTCTAGCATGCCCTCAGTTTGTACAACAGA
>NW_006921658.1:9201491-9207950 GCF_000298275.1 Orycteropus afer afer
GTATTTTCACGCAAATTCTTCTGCTAGTTGGGGTTTAGTCCAAATCTGCATCCTTTCCTTCAAGGCTCAGGGGTCCAAGATTATCTTCTGTGTCTGTATTTATTGGTTTCCCTTTTCTTTGTTGAAGAGGGTCTGTGCAATCCTTCTGCCTAGTCCGCCATCTTGCCCCGCCTCCCCCCAAAATATGTCTTAATAGTGTGTGATGTAAATGATTTGATTGATGGTCTGCTACCCGATATAAGAACCTCATTCATGTACTAGGTATGAATTTCAATCAAACTATATCCAAAAAAAGTTATAGTGACCTGTAAGGGAATAGAAGATTCCTAGGTTAGCAAATTTAAAATCACACATTATCTTTATTATTTAAGACTTAAAAAAGGAAGAAAAGTAAAAAAGTGATCTTAAATGTTCAAGATTATGGTGATGTATTTAATAGATCTCTTCTTACGATGTTCAGTGTTTGTATCAAGCAAATATAATGGAAATGAGGACAATGAAACTCAAGAATTTGCCTGTGAAACCTCAGTTCTTCTGGCAGCCTCTGAATGAGGGTGTGTTTAACTAGTGAACCTTAAATACTATCTTTCAGACATCATTTGCCTATGGTTTGGTTGAGATTCCCTTTGTACTTTTATGCAGCTATCCGTGGGGTAAGGAAGATCTCATTGTCTCCTACTGGAAGAATTTATTTACAAAGATTGTACAAAACCTGGAAGACAAACTTTAGTTACTATTAATTCATTCATTACTATATTCACTTATTGTTTCATTCATTCATGAAGCCTTTATTGAAACTCAGTTGTTTTCAAAGCACTATGTTTAATTCGGGAGCTCTGGTGGCATAGTGCCTAAGGCATTTGATGCCAGTCGGAAGGCTGGCAGTTCAAACCCACCAGTCAGTCACTCCTTCGAAGGAAGATTGGGCAATCTACTTTCATAGTGATACCGCCTTGGAAACCCAAGGAGCGGTTGCTATGAGTCGCGATCGACTCGGTGGCCTTGGTTATGCTTAATTTGGAATTCCTGGATGTAGCAGACAGGTAAAGCACTCAGCAACTAACTGAAAGGTTTTAGTGAAAGTCCACCCAGAGGTAGGTACCTTGGAAGAATGGCCTGGTGATTTACTTCTGAAATACTAGCCATTGAAAACTTTATGGGGTATAATCCTACTCTGACATTCATGGGGTTGCCATGAGTTAGAATCCACTCCACAGCAACTAATACCTTTAACTTGACTAGAAACATAATATCAAATATTATAATTAATAATAATAATACAGTGACTGTGGAGTCTGTTCCAAATCATTGTGGAATAGACCATGTATGTCATGGTCTTTGCTTCCTAGGCACCACCCAGGGACTTCTACTGTAAAAATATTATATTTTTCTTCATTTGTTATGGCAGTTTTCCAGCTAAACTTACTTAAATGGGTAAAAATATTTTTGTAGTGAAAATAAAGAAATCACAGCAAGAGCTGCTATAGATTTAGAAAAAGGAGAATTTTAATGATAATTGTAAAGAAACCAAAATGTCATCTAAATTTCATTAAGAATCAGTGCAGAAGCATGCTTTTAAAAATTTATTTCAATGTACTTTGCCTCGGCTATTATTTTACAGGATTGCCATTAGTTCTGGAAATTTTTCTTTGTCTTTAGGCCACAGCCTTTTATTTCTAAGCCTACTCTTTGGCTGTGTTCATTTTTTAAGAGAAAGGATTAAATTAGTTGAGATGTCAAAGGATTTTCAATTGCAATCCACAAAAGGGTTGAGAACACCATCTTAGATGGTAACGGGTGGGAGAATGGGATTTTCAGTTTTCGTTCATATTTTTCAAAGCATTATTAAGGTTTTGTCTGGTAATTCTCTTTTAATTTATCATCTGAGCTCCACATGTGCTTGGAAGATGATCTAAGTATAAGACTTCTTGTTTTGTTCAGGCCCAGAAGAGGAAATTTGACCAAAGTTCAGTGGAACATTTCCCACTGAGGATAAAAAAGTGACAGCAATTTAATTTTATTTTTTAAGTAGTTGGCAGAGTTAATTTTTCTTTTTTCAACAGTAACTCATTTAACTTTCAACCCTCACAATTTTCTTTTGAAATTTCCTTTGTCACCTCTGCTTCATAGATGAGTCTGAGGATGGGGCAGATTGAATTGCTCAAGGTCACATAGCTTCAACAGAGTTGTGTCTCAACCCAGTTCTTCTCATACCAAGTTGTGTGTCCTTTTTTTTTACTACACCATCTCTGTCTCTAAGAAATACTGAGCAATAATAAAAATACTTTGCCTATAAAAAGAAGTAGAATTATCTTAAGGAGCTCGGTTGGCACAATAGTTTTAAGTGCTTGGCTGCTAACCAAAAGATCAGCGTTCGAACCCACCAGCTACTGCAAGGGAGAACGATGCAGCAGTCTGCTTCCCTAAAGGCTGCAGCCTTGGTTGGAATCCCTATGGGGCAGTTCTACTCTGTCCCATAGGGTCCCTATGAGTTGGCATTGACACCATGGCAGTGAAGAGTAGCCTTATAGACATTGTTGCTTACCTATATACTTATAAAATTCACATTTTTTTACAAATGAGTAAGGGGAGTACAACAACTGTAAAGGGAACAAGTTTTAGTAGTTCTGATAAATTCATAATTTTGTACTTGTATCTTAAAATTCAAGGTAAGAAGTAAGGTAAGGGAGTAGATCCCGAAGCCTTGGAATTGCCCCAGGTAAAGTCTTTTCTCTTTGGAAAATGATACTGCTTCCTGTGTATGTGTGTGTGTGTGTGTGGGGGGGGGTTGTAGAGAGAGATGTGTCTGTGTGCTTGCATACTTAAGTGCATGTGTGTGTTTTAAGTTCTTTCCAGGCTGCATGGCTCTTTCCTAGATCTCACTGTGGACCAGTGTCAGTGGCCCTTAGCTTATGGTCACTTTCTCCTGGATCATAAATTACTTTCCTTGTTGCATTTGAGGGCTATAAATATTTTGTGATCCCAAGCTGAGTTTTAACCAGTCACCGCAAGGTGAAAAGCTCAGTATCACATTACTGTTTCCTTGGGCTGTCATCTACTGCCCCTGACGAACTTGTCATAATAAATGTTTTAATTAAGAGTCTGCAGGTCTTTCAGCTCTAGGCTTGGTACTAATCTGATGTATACAGTGCTGGCTCACATCTCAATGAATTTTGGAAAACTTGCTCCTGCACTTGTGTGTTCATGCAGAGCAGCCAGACTCTTCAAAATAAGTGGTGATTTGTCCTGGCCTATTTCAGATTAAAATGGATTCCCTCTGAGTCTAGTGTTAAGGACAACAGTATTGTACAAGACTTATTTTCACCCAAAGAGTTATTAGTCAGACATGTGAGCCACTGCTCTACAAGTAAGCAGGAAAGGGAAGAACTGTCCTGGAAATGCTTTGGCTGTCTTCTAAAAGAACTCTTGGGAAGTGATGTATGCTCTTGATCACTCTACTGCTGTGCACTGTGAGCTCTGTGTTAAGTGTTGTGGGTGATGTATGGAAAGTACAGGATAGACACATACATGCATACACAAAGGCAATTTGGATTAAAATAACTGTTTAAGCAACAATGTAGGACATCTCAGGAAGAAATGCATGATAATTGAAAATTATCATTGTATAGGCAATTGCTATAGTAGTTTTGAGATTAGAGGGAATACTTTGGTCTGAGGAAGACTGTCCTCAATGAAGTGGGTTTGAGTTGCATCTTAAGGATTATTGAGATTTGCATGGACAGAGGAGAGAGGGCATCTATGAACAAAAGCACAGAAGGAAAAAAGTACAGGACTTTTAGAACAACAGGGAGACCAATCTGACAGTTAAGAGGTGGTGGGAGAGAGATTCAAAGCAAACAGTTTGGAAATGGAAGGTTGTAGGCCAGATTATAAAAGCCCTTGATTGCCAGGCTGAGGACTAGAATTTATCCTGCGACATTTCAAAACACTAATGTCCTTCTCAACCATTTATATAATTATTTATCTTCCAGGGTGTTGTGGCAAATATATTTTTTTCTACTCACTTTGGGGAAAGACAAAATCTGCAAATTTAGATTCTATTCCTGTACATAAAAAAAATCTACAAGTATACTTAAAGAGAAATCCTCCCTCAGACCATTTCATTCTTCTGTTTTTCTTTGTTCAATCCAGGTTGTGAATGTTACCAATCTTGATTTAACTTTGGTGGTATACATTCATCTCTTGAAAATGTCAATCACTGTTAGTTACTGAGTCCAAAAGACTGACTAATCGTTGTATTATGCTACTCACTCCTCAATGATGTTAATTCAGAAAATAAATGTTCAAGTGGAGTTTCAAACTGATTATGTTCTATTTGAAATTCTGACCAAGAAGTAAGTATTTGAAACCTAAGTAATAAAGGTTTTCTTTTAAATACCACTTACTTATAAGTATATTTTCTTTAACAAGACATTTAGACATAATATAACTACATTTCAGCACTTGCAAGCAATATGTTTAGTTCTGTTTGCTATAAGATCAGGGACTGTATATTTTAAATTTAATTTCTGAAAACATTTTCAGTTTTTTTTTTACAGTTCCTTAAATTTTTGATAAGTGTAATAAAATGACTGATGACAGATATCTCCCTTTATATTTAATGAAGATGAATTGTCACTTATCAAAGAGGGAAATGTAATGGTGGAATGTAGAAGACAAATAAAGCAAATTTGCTAACAAGGAAATCATAGAAGTTAAAAACTCATATTAAATGTTCATGAATAAATTACCAACAATTTTATGGAAGGGGTTATGTAAAATTCTCAGCTCTCTATGCTTTTTATAATTCAAATGTATTAATTTGAACTCAAACTCTAGAGAAAAAGTAATCTTAAAAATAACTTCTTTCTGAAATGGAAATGCTTTGCATTTATACATACACTTTATTCTGGTATAGAAATGTTTTACATTGATAAATAAAGAATTTTATAAGCTCAGACTTCCTCTCAGATTTATAGTGCTTCATATTTATGTCACTTCAGCTTAATATTTGAAAATAAAATTACCTCTTCATCAATTACAGTTCTAACGTATATTCAAATAAGTCACACAGTAGCCGTAACTGTCCTAAATGCCTCAAGTAGAGCCAACCTTATTAATTTAATCTTCCCTAACATTTGAATTTATGATCATTCATATAGGAACTGATGTGATGTTGACCTTTGCATTATTTATGAAAGAACAGAATAAATAAAATAAGTACAATTATATAAGAAATTAATTCCAAGCACTTTTGCATATTCCAAGGTAAATTTTCCA
Source organism: Orycteropus afer afer (assembly GCF_000298275.1). Classification (NCBI taxonomy): domain Eukaryota; kingdom Metazoa; phylum Chordata; class Mammalia; order Tubulidentata; family Orycteropodidae; genus Orycteropus; species Orycteropus afer. The sequence continues at coordinate 9,206,772 of NW_006921658.1, forward strand.
GGGAAAAGAAGCTAATATGTATTAAATGCAGTCATTGCTGTGTTTCTTACATACATCCTGTGAGGTAGACCTTCTGGTGATGGAATTGAAGATTGACGATGAGACTGACATGCCCAAAATGTATTCAAGTCACTGCACTGGAAAAACTTCTGTTTCTTGGGATTTTTATAGGTGCTACTATCTTCTGCTATTAAGTTTTACCTTAGAGAGCTAGTTCTATTTGCTGTTTTTCCTTAAAATTGCCTGTTTATTTTGTTTGGTTTTCACTTTTTTCCATGATGATCAAATGATTCTTTGTTATTTAGTAGGTTATGTCTCCATTTTGATTGTTCTGTGTCAGTTTTTTCTCTGGGACATACTGACCTTCTCAGTTTCGTTCTTCCTTAGTTTTCCCTGAGCCACTCCTTCCATGTTCCCCTCTGTACTTGTCCAGCCTTCTTCTTTGGGTGACAGCCACAGCAGGGAAGCTTTCTTTGCAGTCCTGCCTGAAACATTTTATTCATGAAGAGTGAAAGAATCAGGCAAAGATAACAGTTCTGTTTCTTTTTCCTTCTTTGTAGTTAGGTGATTTCTGAGAGAACAGGATACCATTTCTCCCAGGAAAACTTCTTGAAAGAGTCATTTGTAATCCCTGCCTTCTCCTAGGAAAACTTCTTGAAAGAATTATATATAATCTCCACCTCATTCTCTTACTTCACACTCTTTAATCAAAGCCTTCAGTTGGGCTACTGTCCCTGTCACACTCTTGTCAAAATCAAGTGACCTCATACTGCAAACCTGAGTTATTCCTTTGCTGCTCTTCTCTGTGATGCCACACAGAAGCATTGGGCACAAATGACCACTCTCTTGAACTTAGCAATGTACAAAGTACTCTGGGGTGTCCTTATCTGTTCCCAAGATTTAAAAACCTATGTAACTAGCCATGGCTTTCCTTTTGTTTTGCTGAAAACATACACAACAAGACATTTGCCAACATAATAACTTCCACAATAACAGCTCAGGAACATTTATGACATTTTTCATGTTGTGCTGCCATTATTGCTATCCTTTCCCAAAATATTCCACAACCTATTAGCATAGTCTCAATGCCCCCCAAACAAAAAAAGCTACTCTTTTCCCCCTCCGTCCTACCCCTGGTAACCACTAATAATGTTTGATACACACACACACACACACACA
>NW_006921658.1:9208145-9218318 GCF_000298275.1 Orycteropus afer afer
TGTATTTGTTGTTGTTGTTATGTGCCGTCGAGTCGGACCCGACTCATAGCAACCCCTCCTTGGGTTTCTGAGGCAGTATCACAGTATCACTACGCAAGTAGATTGCCCCATCTTCCTTCCGAGGAGTGGCTGGTGGGTATGAACTGCCAGTCTTCTGGTTAGCAGTCAAGTGTCTTAGGCACTAAGCTACCAGAGCTCATATATATATATATATGTATATAGCCTATCTAGAAATTTTCTCTCCCATCTCTGGTAACCAACAAAGAACATTTCCTTCTATGTATGAATCTTTCCTTCAATTTTTAAAATAGTAGACTAATACAATATTTGTCCTTTTGTGATTATCTTATTTCACTTAGCATAATGTCCTCCAAGTTCATCCACGTGATGAGGTGTTTTGCAGATTCTAAATTATTCTTCACGGTTGCATAGTATTCCATCGTGTGTATGTACCACAGTTTGTTTATCCATTCCTGTTGATGGGCACTTAGATTGATTCCATCTCTTTGCTATTGTGAATTGTGCTGCAATAAACATGGATGTGCATATATTTGTGTCCTGCCTCTCACTTCTTTAGTTATATACATATTAATGGGATAGCGGATCAAATGGTATTTCTATTTCCAGTTTTTTAAGGAATCGCCATACTGATTTCCACACTGATTGTATCATTTTACAATCCCATCAGCAGTGTGTAAGAGTCCCAATCTCTTCACATCCTTTCCAGCATTTGTTATTTTCTGTCTTGTTGAACTTTGCTGTTAATGCTGCAGTGAAATGGTATCTCATGGTTGTTTGGATTTGTATCTCTCTAGTGGCTCTGGTAGCGTAGTGCCTAAGGCACTTGACTGCTAACCAGAAGGCTGGAGGTTCACACCCATCAGCCACTCCTCGGAAGGAAGATAGGGCAATCTACTTCCGTAGTGATACTGCCTCAGAAATCCAAGGAGGGGTCACTATGAGTCGGGTCTGACTTGGTGGCACATAACAACAACATAACAGTGGCTAATGATCACAAACATTTCTTCATGTGTTTGTTGGCTGCCTGAATATCTTATTTGTTGAACTTTCTGTTCATGTCTTCTGCCTGTGTTTTAATTGGATTATTTGTCTTTTTGTTGAAGTATTGGAGTTTTCTATAAATATTAAAGATAAGTTGTTTGTCTAATTGGTAAGTATTTTATCCCATTCTGTAGGTTCTCTTCTTACTTTTTGGAGAAGTCTTTTGATGCACATAAGACTTTAATTTTTAGAAGGTCTCAGTCATCTAGTTTATCTTCTGCTGCTTCTGTAGCAGCTTGTACTGCTTCTGCTGCTTGGATTGTGCTTGATAGTCTATGCCATAAATTAGGGCCCCTAAGTTTGCCCCTATTTTTTTCTTGAGGAATTTTATAGTTTTCAGTTTCACATTTAAGTGTCTGATCCATCTGGAGTTAGTTATTGTGTGTGGTGTGAGGTGTGGATTTTGTTTCATTTTTCTGCAAATGGATATCCAGTTTTGCCAGCATCATGTGTGAAAGAGACATCTCTTCCCCATTTAATGGATTTTGGCCCTTTTTCAAAGATCAGCTGACCATAGGTTGATGGATATAATTCTGGGTTCTCAGTTGTATTCCTCTGGTCTATGTGTCTGTTGTACCAACACCAGTCAAAACATTGACTACTGTGGCAGTATAGTAGGTTTTGAAATCCAGGAGTGTGAGACCTCCTACTTCCTCAGTAGTGCTTTGCTTATCCAAAGTCTCATTCCTTTCCATATAAAACTATTGGCTTTTCTATGTCTTTAAAGAATATTGATGGAATCTGGATCAGTATTACATTGAATGTATACGTTGGTTTGGGTAGTGTGATAGTTGGAGCTGTGTATCAACTTGGCTGGACCACAATTCTGTGTGGTTTAAGCAGTTGTGATGTGATTATTCCCATGATGGGATCAGATGAATATGTTTTGAGCAGCCAATTCATTGAAAGGGAATTTCCCTAGGGGTGTGGCCTGCTTCCAGTATATTTATGGACATCCTGGGGAAAGAGACATTCTTTTGTGGATTGAGATTCTGTTGTGCTGCCTACAACTGTCCATGAGCGAACAATCCACCCTTTGGCCTGGAGATCTTGGATTCGTCATTCACTGGAGTTAACAGCCTGTGTACTGCCTGACAACCTTGAGCTCCTCAGCCCCTGCAGCTGTGTGAGTCGGGAAAAGCCTCCAGCTTGATGTTTGATCCAAGAACTTTGGACTTCCAGCTTCTATAAGTGTGTGAGCCATTTTCCTAAGAGAAATTTCTCTCTCTCTCTGTCTGTCTGTCTCTCTCTCTCTCTGTATAAGTGTTACTGGTTTTATTTCTCTATAGAACCCAGTCTAGTATTGACATTTTCACAATATTCAATCTTCCTATCTGTGAGCATTGTATGTTCTTCCATTTATATAGCTCTCTTATAGTTTCTTGAAGTAATGTTCTGTAATTTTCTTTTATAGGTCTTTGGTGTTCCTGGTAAGATTTATTCCCAAGTATCTTATCTTTTTGGTAGTGTTCTGGTTACCTAGTGATGCTCTGACAAGAATATACCACAAATGGGATGGCTTAACGAACAGGAGATTTTCTCTCACAGTTTGAAGGCTTTAAGTCCAAGTTCAAAGTGCCAGGCTCCAGGGCTGGGTGAAAACCCCTCAACCTTGCGGTCCAGCTCTGCCTCCTGCTCCCAGCCCACTGGTGCTAGAGGCATTTCTTCACTCAGACAGCTGCTGGCTGCTGAGGCTGAGATGCCCAAGGTTGACAGTTAACAAGGCACAGTCCCGATGTTACCAAACCACATGGCAGGCCATTAATTTAAGTCCATTGTAAGTCCCAAGGTCAGCAGAGTATGGCGGGCTGCTGAACAACGACATGGCTACATGCAGGGTCCAAGCATGCCATAGGTTAGAGACTATTCCCAAGGCTTCTCCTTATATACAGGAAGCAGACCACATCCCAAAGGCAGCTACTCAGCTGCCTCTGGTAGATCCCACTATGGAGTTGATTGCCAGTCTCATCATGGGGAATAACTACCACCAGCTACCTAGCCACTGAACCAGGCCCAGCCAAGTTGGCATATAAATTTAACTACCACAGGTAGCTATTGTAAATGGTATTAATTTCCTTTTCAGATACATCTTTGTTGGTGTAGAGGAATCCAACTGATTTTTATATGTTGATCTTGTATCCTGCCACTATCAAATAATCATGGCTTTTAAATCTATTATCTCTAGTCTTGATTGTTTGTTGATCTTCTTATATTCATTATGCTACTAGACATCTCCACATGGATTCTTTGATTCAGTCTTTCAGTATATATGCATTGAGTGCTCAGCATTTGCAGTGCATAGTTCTAGATGTTTGGGTCTCAGTGAACAAAGCAAAGTCTCTGTCTCATGAAGTGCATAAGCCTGGTGAACCAAAACAATAAATAGTATACAAGCAAATCCGTACATAGTTTAGGCAGGATAAATGCTGTGGAAGAAATTAAGGCAGAGTAAGAGTTACTGGATAAGGCAGTGGCTCTCTGAAAATGGATTATCTGGAAGGCTGTTAAGTGACCTAAACTAACAAGATTACAAAGTAAATCAGTATTTAGCCCTTCCCTCTTCAAAATGTTTGTTCCACTCAGTTGCTGAAGTCAAATTTTTATACAATGTGGTCTTTTCCTGTCACTCTGATGTCATTGCATACCACTGGCCAATTAAAGTCTAACCACATTGCTCTTTTAATCTGTAACTTGAACAGCACACCACAGCCTTTTTTCTCTGGGAGCTCCCTCTTTCTGGTGATTGATTGGCTAAAGCCTTCTATTATTTTTGTTATTTACATGTCAGCTTAGATGTCCCCTTTTCAGCGAAGACATTTGTGACCACACAATTTAAAGTAGCCACCCAATTACTCTATATCCCTCTATTTTAATTCTCTGCATAGCACTTTTTGCTATTTTATATATAAATGGTATTAATTATCAAACAATCAATTATTTATTGGCACATGACAACAACAACAGCAGCCAATTATCAAATATATATATGTTGTTGTTATGTGCCATTGAGTCAGACCTGACTCATAGTGACCTCTCCTTGGGTTTCTGAGGTGGTATCACTATGGAAGTAGATTGCCCAACTTTCCTTCCAACCACACACACACACACACACATACACATATTCGGAAGGAAGGTTGGGCAATCTACTTCCGTAGTGATACCACCTTGGAAACCCAAGGAGGGTTGATTGGCTTGTATGCTATTTACTGTCTTGGTTCACCAAGCTTATGCACTCCATGAGACAGAGACTTTGTTTTGTTCACTGTGACCCAAACACACACACACACACACACACACACACACATATATATATGTAACTGCTAACCAGAAGGCTGGTGGTTCAGGCCCACCAGCTACTCCTTGGAAAGAAGATTGGGTGGGCAATCTACTTCCATAGAGATAGCACCTTGGAAACCCAAGGAGGGGTTGCTATGAGTTGGATCTGACTTGATGGCAGTGAGTTTCCTTGGTTTTATATGTGTGTATGTGTGTGTGTGTGTATGTATGTATGTATATATGTATTTGTATATGTATATGATATATATGTATATATATGTGTATATATAAAATATTGGTTGTTGTCATTTTGGTCACTTACTCCAGTGAAATATAAATTACGTGCATGAGCAAAAGGAAACTGTCTCTTTTATTTATATAAATTCTGTGCCTAGAACAGTACCTGGTTCTTAAATATTGCAAAATGTATTGTGGTTGTTCATTCGTTCATCAGCATTGATTGACTGTCCTACTATGTCTATTCTCCAGACATTTTGTTAGGTTTCAGTAGACCATTTGAATGGATACAAGTCCCTGCTTTCTAGCAGTTTTATGGACTAGGTAGACATGTACCTTTAGATTTACGGACTAGGTAGACATGTAAATCAACCATTTTAGAACAATGTGATTTTTATAATGATCGATGTAGATGGTGGGTTCACAGAAAGAACAAACATCTCATGCCTGGTCTTTGAATATATTGAGATATTGATAATGTGTTGAGTATTGTTACTATTACTTTCAGAATTGACTAGTTTTCACATCTTCAGTGGTCTGCATCCAAGTGGTAAAGTTGTGAATTAATCTATTTGAGAAGATTTTATTCATCCCTAAAATGGAGATAAGACACTTTCGCCCCATCTTAATTTGTGGAGTTATGGCAAGATTAAAATGAGGAGGACATTTCTGTATATGTATTCACATATGCTACCAATGTATTCATGAATGTATCAGAGCATACAGGATGCAAAGTTATGAAAACTTAGCCATAACCAAGAATGCTGAAGGCGTGAGTTGCTGGGTCTGGGAGCTCAGGACTATAATCTTGGGGGTCCATTGTCTCACCTACTTTGGTCATTTCAGAAGGGACCAGTCCCTAGAGAAGGATATTGTGTCTGATAAAGTAGAAGGTCAGCAAAAAGGGGGAAGACCCTCAGTAAGACATGTTGACCACAGTGGCTGCAATGTTGGGCTCAAGCACAGCAAAGATTGTGAGGATGACACAGCATGGAGCAGTGTTTCATTCTGTTGTACATAGGGTTTCTATGAGTGGAGGCTTGTGGTAGATCCCACCATGAAGTTGACTGCCAGTCTCATCATGGGGAATAAGTACCACCAGCTGTCCAGCCACTCAACCAGGCCCAGCCAAGTTGACATACAAACAAAACCACCACAATGGCACTTAACAGTGACAACAGCAACATACAACAAGATTAAAATGAAGTATTTGAAAATTAAATAGTAATCTAAAATGTATAGTAATACTGTCTTATCATTAAATTCAATATTATGTCTATTTCTAGTAGATAGATGGGCTCACTTGGCATACATATTGTGATCTCTGTAGACAACGAAGGAGCTCTTGTGGCATAGTGCCTAAGGCATTTGACTACTAACCAGAAGCCTGGTGGTTCAAACCTACCAGCCACTCCTCAGAAGGAAAATTGCACAATCTACTTCTGTAGAGATACTGCCTCGGAAACCCAAGGAGTGGTCACTATAAGTCAAATCCACTCGACAGCAATGAGTTTGGTTTTTGGTAGACGGTGAATATGAAGCTTAGCAGAGGGCCTGGCACATTGTTATCAATAAATATGAGCTATTACAAAAAGTGCTAACAGTAGAAGCTTTCATAAAATGACAAAATTACTTACTATTTATGTTTCTCACCTTGGTCCTCCCCATAGAATCTACCAAAACAGTTTTCTCATTTATGCAGTTTGAAAGTTACATTGATGACCAATAAAATAAGAAAAGTAAAATTCAGTCTTGCTTAATAATTTTTGCATATGACATATAGAACTGTTAAGAACTATAATGCCATATATTCATTATGAATCTTATTTAGGGTGAAATTTTTATTAGTGGGCTGGGAAATGTTTTATATGTGGATTGAAAACAATCCAACACTCTCACTACTGGAAGTCTTAAGAGTTTATGATTGCATGTGGACTTTTAAAACTTAAGCTAGTTTTGCAGATATACTTATTTGAACTGTGGTTTGATTTTGGCCACAATTGGCAGCACAACCTTAATCCTGCCCCCATGCCTGCCTGTACCTTGTTGTGGAGCCATAATCACTCTAATTCAGAATTATTATGTCAGATCATGAGATTAGAAATGTAGAGTCATGAAAATGAGATAATGGATGTTTTAAGTATTTTGTTTTACATTTAACTCTCCCTTAGGATCTTCAAATTAAATTTATAACTAGGCAGATTAGGAAAAAAAAAATTGAGTATGCATACCAATTAATTTTTGAAGTTTAAAAAATGATGAAGAAACAACATCTAGAATACAGAGCTACAGATAATATCATTAGCTTTGATAATTATAGATTACATAAAATATCTATGACACTTCAGATAAATTTAACAATGTATATTATTGCCCCAAATATCTCTTAATATGTGGTTTTATGAGTTGGTATTAAGATGACAGATTTTCTTTTAAGGGTATTTTCTTTAGCTTATACATCATCTTTCCTTTTTATCTGCAGAACAGAGTTTTGGTGATCATCTGTGCAGGTGCTATATAAGATGCTTTTCAGAAATTAAATTGAGACAGCCCAGAAACTGTATTAACTAACTGTATTCTCAATTTTCGGACAAGATTGACAAAATTAAAAGTTACAAAGCACTTTTCAAATACACAAGAGAAGAGCAGCATGAAATATAAATTTTTATGTATGTTAGTTATTTTTGAAATTTTAAGCACAAATATATATTTCCCTAAGAATGTATTTTCAATGAATAGAGAGAACATAGACCCCTTTCATTATAATAAAAACCTCAGAGTATTAAATTACTCCTGTGCTAACTGTTTGGATGCCAGTCAAGTTGTGTTTTGTTTTAAAAATGTAATAGTTTGAATAGTATATGGAATGAGGGTCAAATAATAATCAGAGAACAGTGTATACCTCAATGCATTGCAGCTATTTGATATAATACTGAACAATTATGGGAATTCTAATCTATAACTCAACGGCAAATAACAACAACAAGAACAATCAATAAATGATATATGATAAATGGAGAAAAGATTGAAGTTGTCAGGGACTTAATTTTACTTGGATCCACAATCAACACCCATGAAAGTATCAGTAAAGAAATCAGACATTGTTTTGCACTGGTCAGATCTGCTGCAGAAAACCTCTTTAAAGTGCTGAAGAGCAAATCTTAGTCTCTTTTAAGACTAAGGTGCACCTAACCCAAACCATAGTATTTTCAGTCACCTCATTTGCATATGAAAGCTGGACAATGAATAAGGAAGACCTAAGAAGAATTGAAGGAGCTCTGGTAGCATAGTGCCTAAGGCACTTAACTGCTAACCAGAAGGCTGGCGGTTCAAACCCACCAGCCACTCCTCGGAAGGAAGATGGGGCAATCTACTTCCGTAGTGATACTGCCTCAGAAACCTAAGGAGGGGTCGCTATGAGTTGGGTCTGACTTGACAGCACATAACAACAACAACAACAACAAGAATTGATACATTTGAATTGTGGTGCTTGTGAAGAATACTGAAAATGCCGTGGACTATCAGAACTAACAAATCTGACCTAGAGGAATTGCAGCTGGAATGCTCCTTTGAAGAGAGAATGGCCTGACTTCGTCTCACCTACTTTGGCCATATTGTCAGAAGGGACCATTTCCTTTACTAAGGATATGAAGGATATCATGCTTAGTAAAGTAGAGGGTCAGTGAAAAAGGAGAAGAGCCCTCAAGGAGATGTATTGACACTAGCTTCAATGATGGGCTCAAGCACAGCAAGGTCTGTGAGGATGGTGCAGGACTGGACAGTGTTTGATTCTACATAGGGTCGCTATGAGTCAGAGCTGACTTGTTGGTACCTGACATAAACAACAATCATTCAAGAAAAAACATAGGAGAGATATACTATGTAGAGAACATACTTCTGAGGAATATACAGGTACTTCCCAAGTTAATGGCAGGGTTCTGTTCCAATGACTCCATACATAAATTGAATACATTCTTTTTTCCCTGGTATTTGTTATTATTGCTATAGCCTGCTAGGAACTCTGGTGATGTAGTGCCTAAGGCATCTGACTGCTAACCAGAAGACTGGTGGTTCAAATCCACCAGCCACCCCTCGGAAGGAAGATTTTATAATCTACTTCCTTAGAGATACCGCCTTGGAAACCCAGGAGGGGTTACTATGAGTTGCAGTCGACTCAACTGCAGTGAGTGTTTTTGGTTATAGCCTGCTATATGGTATTGTTTTGAACAGTAAATCATAACATCAAACATCTGTTAGTGAACATCTGAGAATGATAATATCAGCAAATTATGCACTACTGCATTGTATGTAGTACAATTACTAACGATAAGATGTACTTAAAAGAAAAAAAGAAAACCAATAAAAAAAAAAGATAGTTGTAAGTGCAGTTGGTCATAACTCAAATACCTTGTAAGTAGGGGACTACCAGTACATTCAAATACATACATATATATGTATACATATACATGCATGCATTTACATATATTTGCATGCATGAACATATGTTGTTTGTATTGTTGTTATGTGCCGTTGAGTCAGACCAAACTCATACTGACCCCTCTTTGGGTTTCTGAGACAGTATCACTATGGAAGTAAATTGCCCAACCTTCTTTCCAAGGAGTGGGTGGTGGGTTGGAACCACCAGGCTTCTGATTAGCACTCAAGTGCCAAGTGCCTTAAGCATTATGCTACCAGAGCTCCTATGTACATATACATATATCACTCCTCGGAAGGAAGGTTGGGCAATCCTACTTCCGTAGTGATACTACCTCGGAAACCCAAGGAGGGGTCGCTATGAGTCAGGGCTGACTCGATGGCACATAACAACAACAACAACAACAATGTGTACATACATATATATGTATGCATGCATGTGTACATACATATGTATGCCTGTGTATGAATGAATACACATGTGTGAGCTACATATCTATGTACACATACATGTGTGCATGCATGCTCATGTGCATACCTGTGTGTGCACATACATATGTACACCTATGTGTGCATACATATCTATGTGTGTGCATGCATATGTTTGTATGTGTATGTATATATATTTTTATATATGAATATCTGTATTTCATAATACCAAAAACAAAGAAACAAACTCACTGCCATCAAGTCGATTCCAATTCATTGAGTTTCCAAGGCTGTAAATCGTCATAGAAATAGGCTGCCTTCTCTTTCTCTGGTGAAGCAGCTGGTGGGTTTGAGCCATCGACCTTTTGGTTAGCAGCTCAATGCCTTAATTCCAGCACCACTAAAGCTCCTGTATTTAATAATAGTTCTTATTAAATAAAGGTAGTAGAGTAAAACAAACATACATTCCTAAGTATGTAACAGCTGGTCAGTCAGTAATGTTTTAAATGCTCTTAGGGAACCTGGAGTGGTCAAGTATAGCAGAAGGTCACTGCATGTGAAATAGTGGTAACAGCCCAGTTTATAGACTGAGACAGACTAGGAAGAAGGAAGAGGCCATCCACTTCTGAAAGAATTGACCAGGGAAAACCTTATGAATAGCAAAGAAACACTGTTTGGTACATTACTGCACAACTTTAGGAATAGTCCGTTTAGGCTAAAAGGCTCGCAAAATAG
>NW_006921658.1:9221358-9241502 GCF_000298275.1 Orycteropus afer afer
GCGATGATGGGCTCAAGTATAGCAGGGATTGTGGGGCTGGCGCGGGATCGGGCAGTGTTTCGTTCTGCTGTGCATGGGGTCGCTATGAGTTGGAAACGACTCGATGGCACTTAACAACAACAACAACATGGTATGGATAACTCTACTGTCTGTCACATTCATACAAGTTAGGAGTCTGCATCTATCTTTCAGGCAAGTTTGGTTCATGGATCATTTCAGAGAAGGCAGCTGTACTCAGGCACAGGTTAGGCATTAGTGCCTCTATGCATACTGAGATTTTGCACAGGTGGGGTGAAGGCCAGGGGACAGTGTGGTCAAATTTCTGTGTTTTAGGTGCAGAGTCCTTTAATGTCTTGCCCAATGGAAAAGTTTTATGTAATCCTAAGTCATTGCTAGTGCCTAAGGCACTTGACTGCTTACCAGAAGGCTAGCGGTTCAAACCCACCAGCCACTCCTCGGAAGGAAGGTTGGGCAATCTACTTCTGTAGTGATACCGCCTTGGAAACCAAGGAGGGTTTGCTATGAGTCAGATCTGACTCGATGGCACATGATAACAACGACAACAAGGCATTGATTGGTAAAGTAGAGGATCAGTGAAAATGAGACTGATCCTTAATGAGATGGATTAACACAATAGCTATTATAATAGACTCAATCAAGCATACCAATGATCATGAAGATGGCACAGAATGGGGCAACTTATCATTCCGTTATACATAAGATCACCATGAGTTTGAGACAACTCCACAGCAACTAACAACAACATAGATCATTGGGGGTTCAGTGGTAGAATTCACATCTTCTGTGAAGGAGAGTCCTGTTAGCACCTCATTCACAGCTACCACCTGTCTGTCAGTGGTGGCTTATATATTGTTATGATGCTGAACAGCTTTTGGTAGAGCTTCAGTAAGACAAACTAAGAAGAAAGTCCAAGCAGTCTACTTCTGAAAACCATATAATGAAAACCCTATGGGTCACAATGGTTCGATTCTCAACCAATCCTGGGGATGGTTCAGGGTGGGGCAGCATTTTGTTCCATTGTGCATGGGTTTCCCTGAGTTCGGGGTGGGGGAGTGACTAGATGGCAATTAACAAGTTAAAGCAACAAGGATCCTAAGTGATGTATTGACTTCCTGTATATGATGCTTCCCTCAAGAGAAGTTTTTTTTTTTTTTTTTTTTACTGAAAGAAAGAATAATGTCTCAGCATGAGTGCTAACAGCAGCATTATTGAAGGCTAAGTTTCAGCCTCAGCTCTTAGATTACTTAAATATTGCCTCTCCACAGCTTCTTGGAACATTTTTCCCACACATTGGGTGGTTGATAGTCAGATGCATATTCAGCCTTCATTTTTTTGCACACTCACATTCTTAGTAGGAGGGATTCCACACAGAATAGGTGACAAGTATCCTGTTATTTACTGTCTGTTGACCCTTTTCTTGTTCTCCATTTTCCTTGCTGAATCGTATAGTGCAGCAGATTGTGTTAAAGGTCCTCTCAGTGAACTTATTCATAGCATTCTGACAATACTTTGGGCACTTTTCAGGGACTTTCACCTAACTCCTTGGTGTGTGAATACAGCCTAATATGTTGAAAAAGCAGGCATCCTGGGCTCCTATGGGTAATAAGCAGTGGCGTCTCTGTGGGGGTGTGGAGAATGTGGACCATACCTGTTGACATTGCCAGAGGATGTGACAGCAGAATGACTGTCTATAAAATTTTTGTGTGGTATTTCAGATGAAACTTATTAATTTTTTAGTAATTTATAACAACAGAAACATTTTTGTGTAAGCCCAGTTTACATGTATCAATTTTACTACAAGGCTAGAATTCTGCTGATTTACTTTTTGAACTGTCAGAGCTGCCATTATTACCCAATTACAATGATGTTTTGAATCTCATGGTTTTGTCTACATGTGCCACAAGCACATGCTGTTGTTTTCATTACCACCAATGTTTTCATAGGAGCTCTGGTAGTGTACTGCCTAAGGCACTAGACTGCTAACCAGAAGGCTGTCAGTTCAAACCCACCAGCCACTCCTCCTCTGAAGGAAGGTTGGGCAATCTAATTCCTTAGTGATACCGCCTCGGAAACCCAAGGGGAGTGGCTATGAGTTGAGTCCAACCCGACGGCACATAACAACAGTGCTTTCATTGTTGGTGATTTTGTCAAATTTGCTGGTGTTTTTGATATAGTATTATGGTAATTAGTATTGGTGAACCTATATCAATAGCTTTTTGGAGAATGAAATAGTAATTGAAGAAAAAGAAGGAAAAAATGATAAAAGACTTCTACTCTCTTACTAATAATGTAACTGATGTTGTAATTGAATGTAGAAAGATTTTATAAAGCAATGTTACTAGCATTCATATAATCTAAGTAATATTACATTTAAGCAATTCACAACTGTATTTATTACATATTATTTTATTATTAAAATTGATATTCAGAAGAGAACGTGGAATGAGGGATATCATTACTTATGGATCTTGACTAAAAGCAAAGAATACAACAAAGAAGCTTATCTGTGTTTTATTGTCTATGCAAGAGCATTCAGCTTTGTGGATCATAACATATTATGGATAACATTGGGAAGAATGGGAACTCCAGAACACTTAATTGTGCTTATGAGGAACCTGTACATAGACCAAGAGGCTGTCGTTTGAACCAAACAAGGGGATACTGTATGGTTTAAAATCAGGAAGGATGTGTGTCAGGGTTGTATCTTTTCACCATACTTATTCAATCTGCATGCTGAGCAAATAATCCAAGAAGCTGAACTATATGAAGAAGAATTCAGCACCATGATTAGAGGAAGACTCATTAACAGCTTGCAATATGGAAACAACACAACGTTGCTTGCCGAAAGTGAAGGATGACTTGAGGCACTTACTGATAAAGATCAAAGACTGCGGTCTTCAGTATGGATTACACCTCAACAAAAAGAAAATGAAAATCCTCACTGGACCAATAAGCAACATCATGATAAATGGGGAAAAAATTGAAGTTGTCAGGAGTTTCATGTTGCTTGGAACCACAATCAACGCACATGGAAAGAGCAGTTAAGACATCAGACGACATACTGCACTGGGCAGATCTGCTGCAAAAGACCTCTTTAAAGTGTTGAAAGGCAAAGATGTCATTATGAAGACTAAGGTGCACCTATTCCAAGCCATGATATTATCAGTCGCCTCATATTCATGTGAAAACTGGACAATAAATAAGAAAGACCAAATAAGAGTTGATGCCTCTGAATTGTGATGTTGGTGAAGAATACTGAAAATAACACGGATTACCAAAAGATCTAACAAATCTGTCCTGGAGGAAGGGCAGCTGGAATTCTCCTTAGAAATGAGAATGGCCACTTTGTCTTACCTACCTTGGTCATGTTGTCAGAAGGGACCAGTCCCTGAAGAAGGATGTTATGCTTGGAAAAGTGGAGGGTCAATGAAAAAGGGAAGGCCCTCGATGAGATGGATTGATGCAATGGCTTCATTGATGGATTTAAGCCTAGCAAACATTATGGGGATGGCTCAGGACTGGGCAGTGTTTTGTTCTTTTGTACACAGGGTCACAATGAGTCTGAACCAACTCAATGAGACCTAACAGGACAACAATAACTTATTAAAATGGCAGAATCAGAAGTCACATTAGAAAACAGTCCAGGCAGATTTTCTATTCA
Organism: Orycteropus afer afer; assembly: GCF_000298275.1. Lineage (NCBI taxonomy): Eukaryota > Metazoa > Chordata > Mammalia > Tubulidentata > Orycteropodidae > Orycteropus > Orycteropus afer. Next base: position 9,225,041 of record NW_006921658.1, read on the forward strand.
TTTTAAAAAATATTTTAAAAGTCTCTATGGGTCTAATCCTATTCTAAAGATCTCATCATAAACCATATAAGCAAAAATAGCAGAGTAATTATGTGGAATATAGTCATTTAAGAGTTTATTTTTTCCACTGCTCTTCCAACTTTCTCATCATTACTAGACAAGTTGGCATCTCTTCCTTCAGTTTTATGGATGTTGAGAGTCACACATGCAACATATGTTTTAATTTACCAAGTAAGATTCTTTTTCTCTTTTGGTACCAGCATGTTTTTGAGTTGAACATTCAACATCCTTTGGCTAATATATTAATTTTGCATTATTCATAGTGAAAGGTTCAAATTTGTTATGCTGCAACTGTTTAGCCCTTGACAAATGACTCTGATAGGTGACACCCATTTTTAAGTAAATAAAGAACAGCAGGAACCAGATTTCTTCTAAACTATGTGTAGTACTGGGAGCTTCTTTGGCAAGTTACCATTTGCCCTTTTACTTTAAGGCTAGAAAGCTCATATCCTTTCCAACGCAGCTAATGAGCTTTTTGCCGAGGATCCTCCTGGGACTTCTTTAGTAGCTTCAGCTCCCATTACTCCTTTGGCTTACTTTACTCTCTGGATTTAGAAATGTTTACAGTAACTTATACCTCATACCTATAAAGTATATTATATGTGTTTTCAGGGTGAAGGACTCTTGTATGCTATTATTCATTCTTTTAATGAGTCTTTATTGACCACTTATTTTATGTGCTAAGCAATATTCTTGGTGCTAGCAGTACAAAGATGACCATACTCACCTGTAGCATGCACAAATATTTAGTAGGCGAGGTTTGCTGAAATACAAAACACTCAAAAGGAGGAGAGGGAAATATAGTTGGTAGATATGCCATATTCTGGATACTAACTTAATACTACACTAAATGTTTTGCATTTTATTTCTTCATAGTTCTTTGAGCAGTAAAAATACATGATCAATGATATGCTTGAGGAAGATTAATTTAAGAGCATTATGTTTACTGTATTGGAGAGGAGAAATACTGAGAGCTAGGAATTTTACAGTTGTCCATGGGAATGGATTAGAAGATTATTTGGGTGGAGTAAGAGAAATCTGAAGAGAGAATGGATGTAAGACACATTGAAGAATAAACAAGTGAGAGAGGGATTAGTCCAAGTTTATGAGATTGGAAACTGGAAGGAAGTGTAGTATGATTGCTAACAGAAATGAAATCCACAGAGTATGTCAGAGTAAATATAATTTTGTTTCAAAAATTTTGTGTTTGAGGAGTCTTAGAATAGATGGACATATAAGACCATTAGAAATGCAGAGTTGCATCTCTTATGGAGCTGGTAATTCTAAATGACCAGAACAAAAATTTGGAGAACAGGTACTCTGATATCAAAAAGGAATGAAAAAAAGTGTGGTTAAAAGGAGTGGGAGGAGAAACAGTATAATTTGGCATCTTAGAATTCAAAAAGAGAAGTACAAAATGCTGCTGTGAAGTCTAAAGGTGGGGAGTGGGGGAAAAAAAAAAAAGTAGGTCATGGAATTTGGAAAGTTACTGGTGACTTTTGAGAGCTGTTCTGGAATTGTAGTAGTAAAAATCAGAATACAAAGGAGAATAAGAACACATGTTCAATAAACTATTACACTATTTGAAAACAAAAACAAGAAGGTATTAAACATAATGCTCCAGAAAATGAAACAATCAAAAAATCAACTAGGTAGCTCCCAGATGTGAAAACTACTAATTTACATAAAGTGAGAGATTGGTATGGTATTACTCATGACTTTTACTGGGCCCACATACTACAATGGCATATGGGGTTGGATATTGGGTATAAAAATTTGGTATGTGGGTCTTGGTATAGTGCTGCTTATATAATAACATGGCAGAATAAATTCTCAAATAATTCAATTTAATGTAAAAAGTGATCTAGGCTCCCCTGTAGTGTTAGACAGATTAAGTATGTCATGGGAAGAGATAAACACGCTTCAGCCATCTGGATCACCATGAATTTTCATATCTTGAGAATTTGCAGTGAAAATGTGTTCTTTCCATTTTATTTTGCTAATTTCTCTCTTTTTTTTTCTGAGCAGTAACTGGTAAAGTTTTCTTCACTACAGTTTTGGTTTTTAGGTTTCAACTTTGCACACATTATATAAATACTGTGGTCTTAATAAGGGAAAGGAGGCCTTCATGGTTCAATGGTAGAATTTTTGCCTTCCATACAGGAGACCCAGGTTTGATTTACAGTCAGATGGTGCGCGACTGAGCAGTGTTTTGTTCTGTTGTACATGGAGTCACCATGAGTTGGAGACGACTTGACGGCACCTAACAATGACAACAACTTCATACCCACCACCAGTTGTCTGTCATTGGAGGCTTGTGTGTTGCTATGATACTGAACAGATTTCTAAGTCAGTCTAGAAGAAAAGCCTGACAAACTACTTCCAAAAATCAGCCAGTGAGAAGCTTTTAAATCACAATGGTCTGAGGATCGGCTTGTGGATGGTGCAGGACTGGGCAGCATTTTGTACCATTGTGCGTGGAGTTGCCACGAGTCAAGAACTGACTCATCAGCAACTAACAACAACAACAACAACAACAATTAGGGACAGGCATACCCATAACATGTTTTTTTTTCTTTGTTTGGTCTCTCATTTATTATTCATTTTCCTCTCAATAAATGTTATTTAAATCTGTACTAGGAGTTGAGGAATCAAAGGTAGATAAGACCTGACCCTCACCCTCAAGAAACTTACAATCAATCCTGTACTGAAGACAAAACCAAACTAAACTCACTCTCATCGAATCAATTCAGACTCATAGAAACCCCCACTGAGTTTCTAAGGCTATATATTTTTACGGAAGCAGAATGACTCATCTTTCTTCCATGCAGTGGCTGGTGGGTTCAAACACTGACCTTTTGGTTACCAGCCAAACACCTTAACTACTAATGCAGTTATTTGATGTAGCTTCTAAAACACATAGACATGATATTAGGAGGACAAAATAATGAAGAAACTGTAGGTCCTTCTTGGGGGCTAGGTCATCAGGTGAAAGGTTTAGAGCATTTGTGACAATAAGATGAGTCTTGCAATAAGGGTGGTGGATGATTCTTTTTTCTGACAAAGCCAAAACCAAAAAATTACATATAAAATTTTCACCTTAATTTGTTTTCCTACTGGTAGATTAAAAGAATAGAGAATAGAGGGAGAAGAAAAACTGGTGGGGAACATGACATAAAAGTTAGGTTAATGAAGGTATTTTTCTTTTTTCCCTTTTACTTTATACTTTCTTTGTGGAAGATTATTACAGAAGTCTTACTACTCTTTGTCATTTTATATACATAAAATTATTTTATTTTCATTACTAGTGTGTGGTGGCTATGTTTGTGTGTCATCTTGGCTGGGCCTGGTTAAATGGCTGGGCAGCTGGTGGTAGTTATTCCCCATGATGAGACTGACAATCAACTCCATGGTGGGATCTACCACAAGCAGCTGAGTAGCTGTTTTGGGTATGTGGTCTGCTACCTGTATGTAAGAAGCAGCTTTGGGAATGGTCTCTAGCTTATGGAATGATTGGACCCTGCATGTAGCCGTGTCATTATTCAGCAGCCTGCCATGCTCTGCCGACCTTGGGACTTACAGTGGACTTGAATTAATGGCCTGCTGTGTGGTTTGGTAACATTGGGACTGTGCCATTTTATTTGTCAACCTTGGGCTTGTTAGCCTCAGCAGCCAGTAGCTGCCTAAGTGAAGAGATGCCTCTAGCTTCAGTGGGCCAGGAGCTGGAGGCAGAGCTGAAGCCCAAGGCTGAGGGGTTTTCACCCAGCCCCTAGAGCCTGGCACTTTGAACTTGGACTTAAAGCCTCCAAATTGTAAGAATAAACTCCTGTTTGTTAAGGCTATCCCATTTGTGGTGTATTTCTGTGAGAGTGGCACTAGGTAATCAGAACATGGTGTTACTATATTTTGCTCATAATGAATATGTTAAAGAAGAAATGAAAGAGCTTGAAGTATGAAGTAATGCAGATTGTTATACTTCCCTTTAGATAGTTTTCATTTTTCAGACTTTTGTTTTCAGTTTTCCCAAATCATATTTTTTTCACTTTTAGAAGCAGTAACTAAACAAATTTATTTCAGTACATCTAGCAGGTAACGATTATAGAGTTAACAATATCAGAAATTCTTAGACTGAACTTCTTGGGCAAATACTTGGATTTGTTTCTCAAAAGGCTCTGAAATACATGAATGGGCCTTTGTTTGGAAGTCTTATTAATTTTCATTGCAGTATCAAGATTTTTAAAGGTGCTTGTGTCTTTGGAAAGTTTTACTCTAAAAATGGCTGCATTAGACTTGTTTCATATAGTACAGTCTCTCATAAATTTCCTTCTGTTATTGTATATATTTATTGTTCAGTAATATTCCATGAAAGGTCCTTTCTTAGGGGAAAAGCAAACAAACAAACCATTATTTTGTTGAAAACATCAGTCTCCAAAAACATGGTACAGCTAGATTATTTTGCATTCACTACAAATGCTTACTAAAGATATTATGACAGTAAGAAATAAAAGCAAATGGAATTAATTTTCTCTCTCTTTCCAATCTAGTTTTCCTCTAGTTTTTGCATGTCCTGCTCTTTCTGAGTATTTTTTTGATATGAGGAAAAACAAACAAACAACTCTTATGGTGATAGAGTATTAAAACTGAGCCATAGTGGCATATTAGCTTAGAAGGATCTTGTGCATTTTTCCAGTTACGCTCTAAACATGTATTAATCACTTAATATGTATGAGGCAGAGGAAATACAGAACAAAATAAAATGACATCTTGGGGAAAATGTGAAATATGCTTGAAGTGTTCTTGAATTAGGAGCTCTGGTGGCATAGTGCCTAAGGCATTTGACTGCTAACCAGAAAGCTGGCTGTTCAAACCCACCAGCCACTCCTTGAAAGTAAGGTTAGGCAATCTACTTCTGTAGTGATACCGCCTTGGAAACCCAAGGAGGGGTCACTTTGAGTCGGGTCCAACTTGATGGCAGTGAGTTTGGTTTTGTTTTTTTCATCTTGAATTGTGACCACTAGCAGTGTGACTTTGGGCAAATTACTTTACTTCTCTGAATCTTTTCCTTATCTGTTTAGTGTGGATGCTGTTACTTGATTAGAACTTTCATGAGGATCAGATGAGATAAATATATTTTATTTCTAACACAATGCTTGGCATTTAGTTTTAAGGGAGTTGACTACAATAATTAAAATGAGAGAAGATAGCTAAAAACAGAACAGTTTCATAGAAGACATAAAAAAAGATATATAAAAAAAGGGATATATTTAGGAAATAGTCATAAAATTTAGGTGGTAAATCTAATACTGATACAATTATGAAAGAATTTTAATAAATATGAAAAAACCAAAAAACAAACTCACTGCTGTCGAGTCGGATCTGACTCATAGCGACCCCCCTTGGGTTTCCAAGGCAGTATCACTACAGAAGCAGATTGCCCAACCTTCCTTCCGAGGAGTGGCTGGTGGGTTTGAACAGGCAGTTTGAAGCTCAGAAACATAAAGAATATAAAACATGTAAGAATCTCATATGATACTCATTGGAACCCTCGGTTCAACATTTTTGAAAGTTACATAAAAACATAGCTGCTCATCACTGTCCTTAAGAAAAGTTTAATGAATAACATTTTAAAACTGCTCATAATATTTGGGCTTATTTTGCTAAGAAAATAAGAGTTTTTAGAAAAGAATGAATCAATTCTTTAGTAAGGCACCTTTGTGTAAGGGTATCACAGACTTATGAAGTCCTAGAGGTGACTTCTGACCCAAGCCATGGTATTTTCAATAGCCTCATATGCATGTGAAAGCTGGATAATGAATAATGAAGAGTGCAGAAGAATTGATGCATTTGAATCATAGTGTTGGTGAACGATATTGAATATACCATGGACTGCGGAAAATGCACAAATCTGTCGTGGAAGAAGTAAAGCCAGAATGTGCCTTAGAAGTGTGTATGGGGAGACTTTGTCTCACACACTGTGGACAGTTATCAGAAAGGACCAATCTCTAGAGAAAGACATTATGTTTGGTAAAGTAGAAGGTCAGCAAAAATAAAGAAGCCCCTCAATGAGATGGAGTGACATAGTGGCTGCAGCAGTAGGCTGAAGCGTAACAATTGTGAGGATGGTCCACGACTGGGCAGTGGTTTGTTCTGTTGTACCTAGGGTCGCTATGAGTAAGAACTGACTCCACAGCACTTTGACAAAAGCAGCAACAACAGAGGTAATTTATACCTTTCTTCTTGTGTATAAATTTAACATCTTTTTCTTTTTTTTCCTATTAGGAGTACTCTTTTAGGTAAGTATTATATTTTATAAAAACAAAAACAAACTTCAGTTGCTGTCAAGTCAGCTCTGACTCATGACAACCCCACATTGTCAGACTACAACCATGTTCCACGGGATTTCTAATGGCTCTGATAGCATAGTGCCTAAGGCACTTGACTGCTAACCAGAAGGCTGGCGGTTCAAACCCACCAGCCACTCCTCAGAAGGAAGGTTGGGCAATCCTACTTCCATAGTGATGTTGTTGTTGTTATATACTGCCTCAGAAACCCAAGGTGGGGTCGCTATGAGTCAGGGCTGACTCGACGGCAAATAAGAACAACAACAACAGTTTTTCAGAAGTAGATTTCAGACCTTTCTTCCACAGTGTCTCTGGGTGGACATGAACTGCCAGTATTTCAGTTAGCAGCTGAGTACATTAACCATTTGTACTACCCAGGGTCTCCAAGTATTATATTACTGTATTTATTTTTATTGTATTTTCACTGTACAGAAAGAGGAGTTCTGGTCGCCTAGTGGTTACAGCATTTTAGGTGCTAACCAAAAGATGGAGGTTCAGGAAGTTAATTTTTTTGGTTGGTTACCAGAGATGGAAGGCGAGAGAAAATAGATGGATCGGTTTTATATGGGTGAAGGGAAAAGCAATATAACAAAGCATGTGACTAGTACAATATCACTAAGGAAAACAAAGACATGGAGAGGTGCACAAGAGGTGGAGACAATAAAGGCAAATACTATTGCATACACAATACTGCATTATCAGTAACAGCAAACATCAGTCTATGGACATGTAGGTAGACAGGCAAGAAGATCAGGTATGACAGGCAAATGGGAATATACTCATGACCATACATAGGTCTGGCAGAAGATATTCCTGCATATTTACTTGTATGTGGTATACAAATGTTTAAGTGCAGTTTAAATATAACAGGAGGCAAAGTTAGGATAACTTCTTAGCCACAAATAAGCACCCTGAGGGCGTGAGTCGCTGGGTCTGTGGGCTGGGGACCATGGTCATAAGGGACATCAAGCTCAATTGGCACAACGTGGTATGCAAAATATTCTACATCTTACTTTAGTGGGTAAAGACTGGAGTCCTAAAAGCTTGCGAGCAGCCATCTAAGAGGCAACTATTAGTTTCTCCTCATCCGGAGCAAAGAAGAGTAAAGAAAATGAGATATGTAGAAACAGTCCAACGAACCAATGAACCATGAGAATCAACCTATATGACCCTCAGACCAGAACTAGATGGTGCCCGGCTACCAATGCCAACCATTCAGAAAGAGATCAAAATTGTCAATCCTGGGTAATGTGGGAGTAAAATGTAGAACAAAACTCAAAATCGTAAAAAAGATCAGGCTTACTGGTCTGATCTTTTTCAGATCAGGAAACTGGTGAAACCAGTTTGGGACTGGTGAAACCCCAAGACTATGACCCCAAGTCACCCTACAGGCCTGAAATTGAACTCCTTCCGGTGAGTAAATGCTCAGCCAAATAATAGACAGGCAAATGAGCTGAACACCTATACCAGGGAGATGCACTTCTTAGATCAATAAACCATGGGAGATCAGAAGGGCAGCATTTGCATAGGAAGAAAGGTAGGGAGGCAGGAATGCATAGGCAAGAAGGACAGAGGGAAAGGGTAACCACAGGGAGAAAGTGGGAAGTGAGCTGTTAAACTGCAAGGAATGTAACTATACCCACAAAATAAAACGTGTATAAACTGTTGAATGTAAACTGAATCTGCTTTGTAAAATTTCACCCAATCACATTAAAAAGCTTAAAAAGAAAAAAAAAAAAAAAAAAAGGTTGGTGGTTCAAACCTACCAGCCAATCCTCCGGAGAAAGATGAGGCACTCTGCTTCTATAAAAATTTATACCTTAGGAAACTCTATGAGGCAGTTCTACTCTGTCCAAAAGGGTTACCATGAGTTGGAATCAATGGCATGGCAGTGGGTATGTTTTTTTGTTTTGTACAGAGGGCGTTTATTATAGTAGTCAAGAGCTAAGATGCTGTACCCAGACTGTGTACATTCACTTCCCAGCTCTATTGATTACTAAGGAGCTCTGGTGGCATAGTGCTACTAAAGTAGTTAAGAAGTTACTTAACCTCTTTCTGCCTCAGTTTTCCTATCTATAAAATGGGAGTGATAATAGTACTTAGCCTATAAAGTCAAGTAGGGTTTAAATGAGTTAGTATTTGCAACAGCACACAGCCTGGCACATGGCTTGTACTTATGTGCATGTTAGTTGTGAATGTGGTGGTAGTGATGATGATGATGGCAACATAATTGTTATGATGATCATGTGGAAAGAGAATATAACACACTAGAATTTCCTTGAGTAAAACACTCACCTGTGATAAGTGTAAGCAACTCTGTACTGACTGGAAAGTGATTTGACACATTTGCCATTTCTATCCCTTTTATGATCTAAACTTGAATTCCATATCAATAATTCTAATTTCACATTTCCTGGTTGTCTCCAGTTATTTCAGTATGTGTGATAAAGTTCTCAAAATAGAAGTAGCTTTAACTCACTTCAACTGTTAGAAATGTAAATTAATAAGATTGAAATAGGATTAGAAGCATGTGACACAAAAATTAGCATGTCAGCTCCAAAATGGCTGGAAAACTCTGCAGAAATACTTTTTCTTCTTGTTTTATTGCAGTGAAAAAAACCCAAAATTTCCCCAGTCTCTGCCTTGAAGACACGAATTAATCCCTTTTTGTATGTACTGTTTAGCTCTCTGAACTTGAATTTATTATGGTTCTTGTCCTAGTCATTTGTGTGTTTCCCTCTGTACACTGGAATCCTCTCACAGATAAGGGCAATGTATTATTTTTCAGCTTGCTTAACCAGAAAGTATTAACATTCTGTTGTTGAATGAATGAATGTATGTATGAATCAATCCAAAAGTATTGCTCAAGTGATTATAAAGAAAATTTTCAGTTGTACTAAACATTATCCTATACAGTTAAAGTGCATTAATACTGAACAATGGAGAATATTCTTTAATAGAACAATGAGAGCATTCAGCCGTCTTCCTGGGAAATCTGGATATCAAGAACAAATGAAAACAAATGAAGAATTTGGATAGAAGAAAATCCACCTTAAACACTGTGAGACTTTACTTTAATTCAGTCTAAACCTCAGGATTATTGCAGAACTACATTTCAGAATGGTCTGTCTTATTTAACACCATTCTTTCATTCACCTCCTGAAAAAAACACAGTAACCTAGACCATCAATCTGTTTCCAGGAGCATCAGCCATCAGCAAAAATTGTAAGAGTCCTCTGACCGCAGGGCTCTGCATGCTTGCCAGTGAAAACATACATGTTTTCCTTATTGCTTTTTGCATTTGGTTTGCCCCACGTAATAAGCAGAAACAAAAATCAGGTTTCAAAAGCTCCTTGTGCTACTTTTCCCCCAACCCTCACGTTCAGACCACCGTCCCTAGAAGCCAGTGTGCTACTGCTACTGGGCATACCAGGGAGGTGTCCAGGATTTATGACAAAGGACAGACAGGAAGAGCTCTCCAGGGTCTCAGTGCAGGACTCCTGCCGTGAGTCTGCTGAGATGCTGAGGAGCAGGTGCTTGGCAGCATTGTGGATTCCATCACCACGTAGTCGGCCTTACACTCCTTCCTTATGAGTCTGCTAGTTAAGATTTTTGCTTATGAATTTTAATGTTTCATCTAGAAAAAACTCATTGCCAGGTCCTGTACCATCCCCACAGTTGGTTACAAATTGCACCATTGTGATCCATAGTGTTCATTGGCTGATTTTCAGAAACAGATATCCAGGCTTTCTTCCTAGTCCATCTCAGTCTCCTCTACTGAAACTGTTTAGCATCACCGCAATACGAAAGCCTCAACTGACCACTGACCATCAGTGGTGGCTTCATGTGACGTGCATAGGCTGGGAACTGACCTGGAGGTACGGGAGGTGAGAATCCCCACCTCCACTGAACCATCACTGCTTTTGGCTTATGGTAATTGATGCCTTTTTCTTCCCAGAATCCACTTGAATCTTGATCTGTTTAATAAATTTTCATCTTTAACCTGATACCTGAAAGAGCTATGAAAAGCCAGATTATGATAAATTATTTTTTAAAATCCTGTTTATTAGGTTTTTTTTTTTTTAAAGAGAAGGTTGGTTGACAGTTCTTAAGATGCAAATGCTCGTGTCTTTTATTCAGTTATTTTTTTTTTTAAATGCAGTTTTGAGAGTGTTTGGCAATATATAATAAATAGATACATCAAAAGTTACATGAAGGAATGTTAGAATTTGCCAAAACATAGTGGTTAGTTGAATTACACTGTGATAAATTCTCTGAGGGAAAAAAAGAAATTGCTGTCAAGTTGATTCTGACTCATGGTGACCCCATGTGTGTCAGAGTGGAAACATTATAGTGTTTTTTAAAGGATTTCTGGTGGCTCTTTTTTCAGAAGTAGATCACCAGACCTTTCTTCCAAGGCAACTTTGGGTACACTTGAACCACCAACCTCTTGGTTAGCAGCTGAATGTGTTAACAGTATATACCACTCAGGGACTTGAAATTCTCTGAAGGAGCATCATAAATATCAGAGGCTACTTTAAAGTAGTGCCACATTCCCTGATTCTCATTTAAAATAAAACAAAACAAAAACATCCAACACATTCTAGGAAAAGAGTTATGGATTATATTATTCCAATATTTCTTTGAGTTCTGGAGAGTACAGGAAAATTAGTAGAGTAATAAAAATGTCAAACATTGTGAAAAGCTTCAAAAGAGACAAACAAATCAAGAGGCTATCTGGGCAGACCCTGGAAACCATAAAGTTCCAAGGTCAGCAAAGAAGAAAAGACAGCAAGATGTCTCTTCCAGCAGTACACTATGACCAGGCCACTTCCATCCTTTCTCCCTCTCCAGATTATGTTCTGTTGGATGATGGGAAAAGAGTTGGTTATATATTTATCAAAATTATTTAATTGTGAATTTTTCAGGTAGCGTAGTGCCTCAGGTACTTGACTGCTAACCAGAAGGCTAGAGGTCCAAATCCATTAGCCACTCCTCGGAAGGAAGGTTGGGCAATCTACTTCTGTAGTGATACCTCCTCAGAACCCCAAGGAAGGGTTGCTGCCATGAGTCGGATACGACTTGGCAGCAGTGGGAAATAAACCAAAGAGATGGGAGACTACCCTTGTCAGAGTTATAAATGACCTCTTTACGTTGTGGATTTTGCTTTCTCCTCCATTATTATCCTTTCCGCACTTGAACTTAGTTTAGCTTTCAGCACCATTGACTATGATATAGCTTGAAAATGCTTAAGGGGTTTTCCTTTTTGCCTGTTTTCATTTCAAAATGGTTTTCTTCTTACCTGACAGTTGACAATCGTAAATCAATGGTTGCCCATTGTTCTGGGGTTAAAGTGTTCGAGGCTTGTGTTCAGTAAGGTTCTAATTATGGACCTATGACTATTTAAAATCTTGTATAAATGAGGATCACCTGGGTATCTTGTTAAAATGTAGATTCTGATTTGGTCTATCTGAGGTGGAGATTCCTTTTCTCAGCCAGTGGTTGAACTAGAATGTTCTAGTTTGAAAACCTGCCTTTAGGTCAAGCTAAGGAACCCTGGTGGCACATAGGTTAAAAACACTCAACTAGTAACTGAAAGTCTGGCAGTTTGAACCCACCAGCTGCTCTGTGGGAGAAAGTTGTGGCAATCTGCTTCTTTAAAGATTGTTGTTGTTAGGTGCCCTTGAGTTAGTTCTGACTCATAGAGACCCTGTGTAAAACAGAACAAAACACTGCTCAAGCCTGTACTATCTTCACAGTCATTGCTATGTTGGAGCCCATTGTGCAGCCATTATGTCAATCTGTTTCATGGAGGATTTTCCTCTTTTTGGCTGACCCTCTACTTTACCAAGCATGATGTCCTTCAGGGACTGGTGCCTTCTGACAACACAACCAAAGTACATGAGATCAAGTCTGGCCATTCTTGTTTTTAAGGAACATTCTGGCTATACTTCTTCCAAGACAGATTTGTTTATTCTTCTGGCAGTTCACGGTATATATTCAATATTCTTCGCTAACACCACAATTCAAATGCATCTATTCTTCTTTGGTCTTCCTTATTTGTTTTCCAGCTTTCACATGCATATGAGGTCTATTGCATATGAAATAGCTTGAGCCACTTGCACCTTAGTCTTCAAAGTGACGTCTTTGCTTTTTAACACTTTAAAGTGGTCTTTTGCAGCAGGTTTGTCCAAGGCACTACATAGTTTGATTTCTTGACTGGTACTTCTGTGGGTGTTGATTGTGGATCCAAGTAAAATGAAATCCTTGACAACTTTAGTCTTTTCTCTGTTTACCAGGACTTAGCTTATTGGTCCAGTTTTGAGGATTTTTGTTTTCTTTATATTGTGATATAATCCATAGTGAAGGCTGTTTGATCTTCATCAGTTAAGTGTTTCAAGTCCTCTTCACTTTCAGCAAGCAAGTTTGTGTGGAGTTACATAGCTTAAAACACCTGGAAAATAATTTTGTGTATGACTTTTCTATCTAGGAAATTCTACTAAAATCTTGGAATATCAATTTATTTATTATGAATACTTAAATGTTTAAATTTTAGATAGTCAGTAAGAACTTCCCGGAAGCATATGTTTTGGCATTTATTTGGACTTTCAAGTGAATGGGCAAGGTCACCAGATTGTTCATTTGACTAGGTCTGGATGGATTATGGAATTGGATGGATTATACAGAGGTTAAAATATACACAGACTGTGAGATGTACATTAAAATTCTTGATGTAATTGTATCACTTGTTGGATTAACTTTTTTTTCCTGTAGAACTTCATTTTTTCAATGTTAAGGAAGGTATTTTGGAAAAATATAATTTGATATAAAATGTTTGCTTTTATTTTATGAGAAGCTGCAATATAGGAAATGAGGTAACTTAATATACATATATATTTATATATATGTGTGTGTGTGTGTGTGTGTGTGTGTGTGTATATATATATATATATATATATATATATATATATAAAAAACCAAACCAGACTCACTGCCGTCGACTCAATCCTGATTCATAGCTACCCCTCCTTGAGTTTCTGAGGTGGTATCACTACGGAAGTAGATTGCCCAATCTTCCTTTTGAGAGTGGCTGATGGGTTTGAACCACCAGCCTTCTGGTTAGCAGTCAAATGCCTTAAGCACTACACCACCAAACTCACTACTGTCGAGTTGGATCCAACTCATAGTGACCCCTCCTTGGCTTTCTGAGGTGGTATCGCTGCAGAAGTAGGTTGCCCAGTCTTCCTTCCTAGAAGTGGCTGGGGGGTTTGAACTGCCAGCCTTCTGGTTAGCAGTCAAATGCCTTAGGCACTATGCCACCAGAGCTCCTCCTATACACACACACACATATTTTATCTTGGGTCTATTTTGTCATTCCATCTCTTTTTTGATATTGGTATCAGATTATACCAATTCTGATGACATTCCCCCTTCAAACATGTTTCTTATCAGGTCTTGACTTTAATCCTAAATTTAGGGTCTATTTTAAAGGTTTTTTTCATCTGTATGTATATCTAGTTTCAAAATGTTTCCCATTTTAAAATAATTTTTAGAAAACTAATTAGTAATTTAGCATTTTATTAAAATGAAATGAAAAGTATCTATAAGTAATTTTTAAAATAATTTTTAAAGAATAAAATAAAGAGAGTAATAATGATTTTTTACAGTGGTTATTGAAGCTGCCACCACAGATTCTAATAACTAAGTAAAAGTTGATATTTTCTGAAGTTTGAATTGATATTTGACTATAATATTCCCATCTTAAAATTGTGAGATGATATTACCATTTGAGTAATGTTACCAGCACTTAGAGGAACTGTCTATATTATTATTGAAAAACTAACTTATCTATTTTGGTGAAATTACATTTCCTTTGCCTTTTTGCCTTTTTATTAGAGATGCATATAAGAAGAAGCTCACCTTACTTTGCTATTTGGTCTCAGGGAGACTCTTTTTCGTAAAATGTGTGAGTTTTGTCATCAATTTTTTGTCAGGTCCTCAGCCCTTTTAACCTCATTAAGAAAGAAACTACTAGAGCCTGAGTAGTACCAATGACACTTTAGTAACATTGGAAAAAATTGTTTCTAAAACAAGCTTACTTGTCTTAAATGAAACATCTGGACTTTCTTGAGCTTTATAAGATTCAGTTGAGTGCCTAAATGTTGGCACTATTATAATATAAATTGTTTAATCATATTCTCATAATTAAGGAAAATAATACACACAACTCCCTTTGGATCTTACGTTAATTTTTTTACTTAAACCAAGTCACATCACCCGGAATCCATCTGCCTGAAAATTAGATTTGGATGCAGTTTAAGTAGCTTGGGAGAGCACTTTAGACTTCACACATTAGCTAAGCCTGTTTAGCATTTTGTATCACTTGGCACATCTGTTGTACAGTTCATTTTCTATGATTGCAAAGGAATGTTTAAAAATAGTTGCTTATTTTCTTCTGAAAGCAAAGAAAGCCAATAATTTTGTGAGTAAAACAAAAAACCAAACTCATTGCCTTGAGTCAGTTTGGACTTATGGTGACTCCCATTGGGTTTCCAAGGCTGTAAATCTTTATGGAAGCAGACTGTCTCATCTTTCTTTTGCGGAGTGGTTGGTGGATTCGAACCTCCAACCTTTTGGTCAGCAGCCAAATGACAGCACTACCAGAGCTCCTTAATATTGTGAGTCACAGCACTGGGACTGATCATATTCTGTGGTGTCGCTTGGATTCACTTTTCAATTGGTCCAAACAGCAACATAGATATTGAGTGATGACTCTACTTAGAAAATGTACATCTTGCTTTTTCTGGGTTGAATGGTTGGAGTCGGAACAGAAGAACAAACATATTTGTTTTCTTTCTATATATTAAACTACTAATTTTAGTTGTGTTGATTGTATCATGAAAATGGCACTGATAAATCAGTAGAATCAAAGTGAACTATAAAATAACAGAGGCTTGAAGAGAAATCTATGAGATGTTATTAAAGAGTTGAGTGTTTCCAGCTTCTAGGGAAAATAACCAGGAAAAATATGATAACATCTTAAAGTATATAATTTAATGCTAGAATTAGTAAAGGAATATTGCTAATCGGACCACACAAACAGATAAAGCTGCAACATTCCAAAGGATACATTTTGTTGTGTTTCAGAGCTAAACATTAAATATGTAGCAATTAACAATAAAACACTGTATTATGAAGCCAAAATCTGAGGGGCATGAATCTAGGAAAACTGGAAGTTGTCAAAAATGAAATGGAGCATATAAAGATTGATATCCTAGGCATTAGTGAGCTGAAATGGTCTGGTTTTGGCCATTTTGAATCAGACCACCATGTGGTCTACTATGCCGGAAATGACAATTTGAAGATGAATGGCATGGTGTTCATCATCACAAAGGATGTTTCAAGATGTGTCCTGAAGTACAATGCTGTCAGTGAAAGGATAATATCCATACACCTACAAGGAAGACCAGTTAATACTATTATTCAAATCTATGCCCCAACTACCAGAGCCAGAGATGGGGAAATTGAAGATTTTTATCAGCTTCTGCAGTCTGAAATTGACCTAGCATGCAATCATGATGTGTTAATTATCACTGGTGACTAGAATGCAAAAGTTGGAAACAAAGAAGAATCACTGGTAGTTGGAAAATTTGGCCTTGGTGACAGAAATGATGCTAGAATCACATGATAGAATTTTGCAAGACCAACAACTTACTCATTGCAACTACCTTTTTTCAACAACACAAACGGTGGCAATACATGTGAATTTTGCAAGATGGAATACGCAGGAATCAGATTGACTACATCTGTGGTAAGAGGCAATGGAAAAGCTCGATATCTTCACCCAAAACCAGGCCAGGATCTGATTGTGGAACAGACCATCAACTGCTCAAATGCAAGTTCAACTCGAAGTTAAAGACAGTTAAAACAAGTCCGTGAGAGCCAAAATATGATCTTGAATATATCCCTCCTGAATTTAGAGACCATCTAAAGAATAGATTTGATGCATTGAACACCAGTGACTGAAAACCAGAAGAATTGTGGGATGACATCAAGAACAT
>NW_006921658.1:9241982-9243112 GCF_000298275.1 Orycteropus afer afer
CGGGTTTGACTCGAGGGCACATAACAACAACAACAACATGAGCAAAATAT
This sequence comes from Orycteropus afer afer, assembly GCF_000298275.1. Taxonomy (NCBI): domain Eukaryota; kingdom Metazoa; phylum Chordata; class Mammalia; order Tubulidentata; family Orycteropodidae; genus Orycteropus; species Orycteropus afer. The sequence goes on from NW_006921658.1 coordinate 9,242,033, forward strand.
TGAATGATGCAGGAAACATCAAAAGAAGATGGAAAGAATACACAGAGTCACTGTACCAAAAAGAACTGGTCGATCTTCATCCATTTCAGGAGGTGGCATATCAAGAACCAATGGTACTGAAAGAATAAGTTAAAGCTGCACTGAAGGAATTGACAAAGAACTAGGCTCCAGGAATTGATGGAATACCCATTGAGATGTTTCAACAAACAGATGTGCCATTGGAACACTCACTCAGTTATACCAAGAGATTTGGAAGACAGCTACCTGGCCAACTGACTGGAAGAGATCCATATTTGTACCCATTCCAAAGAAAGGTGGTCTACAGAATGTGGAAATTATTGGACAATATCATTAATATCACACGCAAGTAAGATCTTACTGAATGTGGTGGTTATGTTTGTGTGTCAACTTAGCTAGGCCTGGATGAGTGGCTGGGCAGCTGGATGTAGTATTCCCCATGATGAGACTGGTAATCAATTCCATGGTGAAATCTACTGTGAGCAGCTGAGTAGCTGCCTTAGTGAATGTGGTCTGCTTCCTGTATATAAACAGAAGCCTTGGGGAATGGTCTCTAGTTTATGGCATTGCTTGGACCCTGGGTGTAGATGTGTCATTGTTAATCAGCCTGCTATGCTCTGCTGACCTTGGGACTTACAATGGACTTAAATTAATGGCCTGCCATGTGGTTTGGTAACATTGGGACTGTACCATTTTACTTCTCAACCTTGGGCTTGACAGCCTCAGCAGCCAGCAGCTATCTGAGTGAAGAAACACCTCTAGCTTCAGTGGGCCGGGAGCAAGAGGCAGAGCTGAAGCCCAAGGTCTAGGGGCTTTCACACAGACCCTAGAGCATGGCACTTTGAACTTGGACTTCTAGCCTCCTGAACTGTGAGAGAATAAACTCCTACTTGTTAAGGCCATCCCATTTGTGATATATTTCTGTCAGAGTGGCACTATGTTACAAGAACAATGAAGGTAATTCAAAAATGGTTGCAGCAGTATACTGACAGAGAACTTCCAGAGGTGCAAGCTGGATTCAGAAGAGGACGTGGAACAAGGGATATCATAGCTGCTGTCAGA
>NW_006921658.1:9244097-9252387 GCF_000298275.1 Orycteropus afer afer
GGAGGAAGTGCAGCCAGAATGCTCCTTGGAAGTGAGAATGGCCAGACTTTGTCTCACCTACTTTGGTCATGTTGTCAGAAGGGACCATTCCCTGGAGATGGATGTCATGCTTGGTAAGGTGGAGGGTTGACGAAAGAGGAGAAGGCCCTCACCGAGATGGATTGACACAGTGGTTGCGATGATGGGCTCAACTATAGCAAGGATCATGGAGCTGACGTGGAACTGGGTGGTGTTTTGTTCTGCTGTGCATAGATAGGGTCACTATGAGTCAGAGATGACTCAGTGGCACCTAAGAACAACAACAACAACAGTGAAATAGTCTGCCTTGATCATTACACTCTTTTAAGAAGTATCTTTTTAGGATCAGATTGACAACAACAACTTGGAAGATAGATGGGAACCTTAGAGGCAGTGAATTTATGTTAATGAGGGAAGAACAACTCAGAAAAGGAACTTGAAGAATGTAAACTGTTGTTGTTGTTGTTATGTGCCGTCGAGTCAGCCCCGACTCATAGCGACCCCTCCTTGGGTTTCCGAGGCAGTATCACTACGGAAGTTGGATTGCCCAACCTTCCTTCCGAGGAGTATATATATATATATATACTTTGCTGGTTTTTGTGTTTCTCTAGAGAACCCAATCCAACACAATTGGTCTATGTTTTGCTGCGTACATTCTCAACAACAACAAAATAAATAAAATTTAAAGGAAAACAAATCATCTATATGAGGCCAAATGGCCAATGATTACTTAGAAGCAAAGATGAAAGGGTAAGAGGACAGGGAAACCAGATTACTAGAAATGAAACATCTGGGAAGGAAATAATGCGAGTGTTGACACATTGTGAAAAATGTAACTAATATCATTGAAGTTTGTGTAGTAATTATTAAATGGAAACCTAATTTGCTGCGTAAACTTTCACCAAAAACACAATAAAATATTATTATTCTTTTTTCAAAAAAAAAAAAAAAACAACTCTGGGATCTCTGGTAATGGATGTGAATATTTTCATGATGCATGTTGTTGTTATGTGCCATTGAGTCAGACCTGACTCACAGCGACCCCTCCTTGGGTTTCCAAGGCAGTATCACTACAGAAGCAGATTGCCCAGTTTTCCTTCCAAGGAGTGGCTGGTGGGTTTAAAACACCAGCCTTCTGGTGAGCAGTCAAATGCCTTAGGCATTACACTACCAGAGCATAAGCAAAGGTTATTGTTTGAGTCATTTCCAAGCTTTGGAGGATTTTAACAGAAGATTAGCAGCAGAAGTTATATTCAGGAGTTAAAAAGTGTTTGTTTATTTTGAGAAGAGAGGCCCATATTTTGGCTTCTGTTCTACCTTCCTGTATCACTCCTCTCCTCCATCCACTTACCCAACACACACAGGACCCTGTCAGAGTGCACCCCCCCCCCCGACTTATTCCCCACACAATAAATCTGGTGACGTAGTGCCTAAGGTTCAAACCCACCAGCCATTTCTTGGAATGAAGGTTGGGCAATCTACTTCTGTAGTGATAGTGCCTCGGAAACCCAAGGAGAGGTCACTATGAGTCAGATCTGACTTGACGGTGCTCCCCCGCCACCTCACACACACACACACACACACACACACACACACAAACACACACGAGCACGCTCCACAGAGTTTATCAAAGGCTCTCTGAGATAATGAAGGTTACGTGTATAACAGTACAGTGATCCCATCTGGAAACAGTGAATAATAGCCTCAGAGAAAAGCCTCAACCTGATGATGAAACTGGATTGCATGTACCAGCCCAGAATACAGTGAGTGAGCAGAGGATGGATTACACCATTAAATCCTACCCTGTGTTGCACAGTCAGAGCAGCTTCATGTTGGGGATTGCTATGGGATGGTGCTGAGCAGTATAGAGTTTTATGTGGGCCCCCTATAGAGTTATGTAACTGATTTAGCACATCTGGGCCAGGAATAGCTTGGCCGCTGTAGTGCTGATTACAACATTTATTATTGAGAAATAAGACATGTTGGTGAGGTTGGGATCTGTAGTGGTTTTGGTACTTGTCATTTCATTGTCTTCAAAGGGTTTCAGAAAGAAGACAGAAAACTTGCAGAGGTTCTTCAAGCTGAGAATGGAGATAGGTCTATATTACAGATTTCAGGAAGGACAGAAATGGTGAAATCACCAAATTTGAGAAACCCATATTGTTCCTAGGAGCTCTGGTAGCATAGTGGCTAAGGCACTTGACTGCTAACAAGAAGGCTGGCAGTTCAAACCCACCAGCCACTCCTCAGAAGGAAGGTTGGGCAATCCTACTTTCGTAGTGATACTGCCTCGGAAACCCAAGGAGGGGTCGCTATGAGTCAGGGCCGACTCGACGGCACATAACAACAACAACAACAACATATTATTCCTGGGAGCTCTGGTAGCATAGTACCTAAGGCACTTGACTGCTAACCAGACGGCTGGAGGTTCAAACTCACCAGGCACTCCTCAGAAGGAAGGTTGGGCAATCTACTTCTTTATTAATACTGCCTCGGAAACCCAAGGAGGGGTTGCTATGATTCGGGTCCGACTCAACAGCAAACAACAACAACTACATATTATTCTTATAATTGTGGGAAGAGTGAGGTTCCAAAATCTCAGATCTCTTTGACGTAACTGGGTTATGCTTTAGATTGGGAACAAAACTTCTATACTAATAATAACCTCAAATACCATTGTTTTTTTAAAGTAAAGACATCTCAGTATTTAATTTTCTCTCAAAACTCATCAATACAAAAGACATAAATTGATTTTATAAAAGAACAAAATAATTATTTAATAAAAAGTTCTTTGAGATAACATTTTTTTTTTCATGTATTAGAAATTTAGGAATTCATGAGATTACTCATTGCTGGAACAAGAATGGAGAAACTAGAACTATTATATATTTCTCATGGCATTATAAATTGTGTTTTAAAGTTCAACCACAGGAGAGCAATTTTCTGGTATGTGTAAATTGCCTCAGAAAGGATCTTTACTCCCTTTACTCAGAGTAATACTTCTGAGACTCCATCCCATGGAAAGTGAAATCCTCAGTTAGATGGACTGATGCAATGGCCACAACACTAGACTCAAATATACCAAGGATTGTGATGCTGACATAGGACCAGACACCATTTTGTTGCATTGTACATTTTGTTCATTCACCATGACAGGCCAACTTGACAGCAACTGACATCAACATTGGGAAAAAACAGAAGAAAACAAGAACAACTGTATGCACAAAGATGTTCATTATGATATGTTCTTGTAATAGCAGTAAAAAGATACAGGCTACCAAAATGTTCAATAGTAAGATTGGGATCAAGGAATATGTATTTGACTCTAAAATGTTTACTTAACAAATATGATTAAAGGTAATGATTACGAAGACCCTGAATTTGTCTCTCTTTGTCTCTCTATCCCTTCCTTTTCCTTCCCTACCTCTCATTTTTCCTTTCTGCCTTCTCTTCTTTCCTTCCTTCCTTCCTCTCTTCCTTCTGTCCTCCATCCCTTTCTGTCTGACTGTCAAAAATGATTAATCTGTTGCATATGCACCAGGCCCTTAGACTAAATATCCTACTTACTCATTACAAGTGTTTCTTTGTTGCATATTTCTTTTCATCCAAATATCACGATCCAAATGCTGTGTTGAGTTTGGGGAGCCTTTAACATGTCATTAGGAAGACCTTGATAAAAGAAAAGGGCAGGTGTCCCACCTGTGAAAAAGCAATAATAGAGGGGATTAGTTTCCTAAGTCCAGCATGGGGCTTACTGCACTGGCCAACTTCCAAGCTACTGAAGATATGCACAGCTGGCCTTGGAGGAGCCACCAAACACCGTAGTGACTTCTGAGTATGTAGTATAGAATAGGACCTGAGCTTAGAACTCAAGTTTTCAGTTTTATTTTATTGTTTGGCTCTTTGATATTCCTTTGGTACATCAGATCAGAGAACTTCTTTGATGACTTGAAGAAGACACTCTCCCAGTGCTTTGTATTTATTTGAGATATGATCCTCCTTTCTATTTCCCAAGACATACTTTAATTGATATTGAATTAGATTGGGAAAACTTTTCACTTCTCCAATCCCTTTCTTCCATATTTTCCTTCTATTCCATTTTGTTTCTTTCCTTCCTTAAATCATAACCATAATGTTGGCCTCAAAAATTCAGTATAAGCCAAAGGCTGTCTCATGAGGGAGATATTACTTTCATGTGTGGCCTAAACATAGCACATAAACTACTCTCTGGAAAAGAAAACAAAAACTGTTCACCAGGAGATGGAGAACATATTCTTCTGAAAAGAAATATTTCCACTCTGCTTCCTGATGTCCTAAATGGTCCCTAATGTATGAAACAAAATTTGGGTTCTTGTCTGGCACCAAAGTATTGTCCACTACAAATAAGGGGGCGGGGGGATTCTGTGACTTTGATTTTCAACATTATTATTTTTCTCCTAAAAGAAAAATAGTTACACAGTGTTTAGGTAATGAGGGGGCAGGAGTGTGGGTGAGGGGGTGGGGGTAAGGAAACACAATGGAGTCCCTTAGCGGTTGCTCACATTGAAAGAGAATGTCTATTTAAAGAGTGCAAGTTCTAAAGATGATTTACAGCATGATTCAGAGGAAAGAGATTATTTTAAATTTTTATTTTTTTATATTTATAGGGTGATCTTTTATAATCCTGTTAAGAGGCAAGAGTGAGATAAAAAACAGAACTCGAAGGAGCTCTCTCTTATGATTGTTAGTTCATTATTTCTGTCTTTCTGAGCAAAACCCAAAGAAAATTTAAAGCGCATGTGGGTTTATAGGAACATCTTGTAAGAAATAAGAAATCAATGAATGAGAATACTTTTATCTGTAAGTGTTATGCTATAAATGTGACATAATGAAATTTGATCTTTGTAACTCATCCATTCATATGTTCATATCTTTAGGTATCAAAGATGAATTACATAAGATTCTTATCCTTAAGTGCTTGAGAAGAGTAGAAGGAAGTAAAGTTGTAAAGAAATAATTGTAATACAACATGATAAGTGCTGTATTGATGTTGGATGTGGACAAAGTGATATCAACATATTTACCAATCAGTGTAGCATAAACCAGTGCTGTGGAGTCGGACCCGACCCATAGCGACCCCTCCTTGGGTTTCTGAGGCAGTATCACTATGGGAGTGACACTGCCCAACCTTCCTTCCAAGGAGTGGCTGGTGGGTTTGAACCGCCAGCCTTCTCGTTAGCAGTCAAGTGCCTTAGGCACTATGCTACCAGAGCTTAGTGTGGCATAAGCACTAACAAATCAGAATAGATGTCAACTTTAATGCTGGGGGAGAGTTTGGGACACCACTTTCTGGGCCAGGGAAAAGGCCAAAATATCCAGGTTATTGAAAGTGGAGGCATGTGAACGGTCCTCAAAACTGGCTATCTAATGACCAGTGTGGCAGTATTGGTATGTACCATATGCAAATCAACTCTGGATACGTAGTGCTACAGTTCATTTAAAAATGAATGTCCGTTAAAAAAAAAGTCTATGTCCAGATAGTTTCATCACCATTATTCCAGATTGCTATCTATTTTAAATTCACTGAGTACATTTCTGCAGCTGTCACTGAGCTCTGCTTCAAATGATGTATGTATCACCCTAGGGCAGGAGGGTCACGTAAAGAAGACTTGATGGGACTCTGTACAACTTGAGTTTCTGGGTTTAAATGACTGATCAGCATGTGTGGGTTCACCAAAGATATTAGTATTACAAAGGGGTAGTTATGTGCTACCTTTAATCTGACCATATTGCATTTCATCATTGGTTGCTACAGTGAAATGAAAAACCTTCCCATACAATGAATACTTTAATCTGTCATCAGAAAGAAGGCTTTGTCAATCTTGGCACAAAATCTAGGCTTCATGACCAAACTGGAGATAGTCTTTAAATATAAAAAGAGATTGCTCAGTAGTTATCTTTGCATGATTTTCACTAAGTTAACATTAAGTATTATTGGGTATTTCATCCCATAGGATAGAAGTAAAAAATGATGTAAAGCAAAAGAAATTTATTTAAGCGTGTTCATGCACACATGGGCACACATGTGCGCACACACACATACACACACAAACCATTGCTGTTGAACCAATTCCAACTCATGATGACACTATGTGTTATAGAGTAGAACAGCTCCATAGGGGTTTCTTGGTGCTAATTGTGATGGAAGCAGATTGCCAGGCTTTTCTTCTGTGGCACTACTAGTGGATTTACAACCTTTAGGTTAGTAGTCGAGCATAAATCGTTTTCACACCCTAGGGACATCACTCTCACACACACCCCTATAAAATATTTGGCATTATTTGAGTTACTGCATCAATATTTATAGCACAAAATGTTTCTGTCAGTAACTACAGAGGGAAAGCTCTCCTGGAATGTAGAACTGAACTGCTTATGTTATAATTGATAAAAAGGTGAACAAGGGCTGGCTATTTATCACAACTAGGGATGCAGTTGAATGGAAGTTTCCTTATTTCCTAATAGTCCTCCCATTTCTTCAGGGGGGAGGCAGAATGTGTAGCGAGATCAAACAACTGTGCTTCATGATTGTGTGTACTCAGGCAGAATGGTTAAGACTCCAGAGGGATTTGTGTGCCTGCATCATGCCCTGGGCACTTCCCCTACTCAATCCCTGTGGAATTTCTCAGCTGTAGCCATCAGTCCAAGGGGTTAGATGAGCCTGAACGCAGGAGATCACATTGATTTCATTCATTAGTACTCCCTCATTCTTGTCACAGTTCTGCAAAGCCAATAGAATTGTGGGCTCTGGTTGACAATCCAAATCATTATGTCTGATAAACCATGCCTGAAGCCCAAGCCCATTGCCATCAATTTGATTCTGACTCATAGGGACACTGTAGGACAGAGTAATTGTCCATAGGGCAATTATAAGATTGTAATCTTTACGGACCACCACGTGTCTGTCAGTTTGTTGTACTGTAGTGCGCTTGCATGTTGCTGTGATGCTAGAAGCAATGTCACCAGTATTTCAAATACCAGCAGGGCCAAAAGCTGGAAGAGATTCATATTTGTGCCCATTTCAAATAAAGGTGATCCAACAGAATGAGGAAATTATCAAACTATATCATTAATATCACATGCAAGTAAAATTTTGCTGAAAGTATTTCAAAAATGGTTGCAGGAGTACATTGAGAAGGAACTGCCAGAAATTCAAGCTGGATTCAGAAAGGGTGTGGAATGAGGGATATCATTACTGATGTTAGATGGATCTTAGATGAAAGCAAAGAATACCAGAAAGATGTTTACTTGTGTTTTGTTGACTACACAAAGGCATTTGACTGTGTAGATCATAACAAATTATGGATAACGTTGAGAAGAATGGGAATTCCAGAATACTTGATTGTGCTCATGAAGAACCTGTGCATAGACCAAGAGGCAGTTCAAACAGAATAAGGGGATACTGAATCGTGTAAAATCTTTACAGAAGCAGACTACCTCATCTTTGTCTTGCAGAGTGGCTGTTGGTTTGATCTGCTGACCTTTTGGCTAGAAGTCAAGCACTTAACCACTGTACCACTAAACCCAAACCCACTGCCATTGAGTCAGATGTGACTCATAACGACCCCTCTTTGGGTTTCTGAGGCAGTATCACTACAGAAGTACATTGCCCAACCTTCCTTCCAAAGAGTAGCTGGTGGGTTTGAAGCACCAGCCTTCTGGTTAGCAGTCCCAAACCTTATGCTATCAAGTCAGTTCTGACTCTAGGACAGAGTAGAACTGCCCCATAGGGTTTCCAAGGCTGTAAATCTTGTACACAAGCAGACTGTCACATATTTCTCCCCAGAGCAGCTGGTGGGTTGGAACTGCTGACCTTTTGATCAGTAGCTGAGGCTTAACCACTGAGCCGTCAGGGCTCGTTCATTTACAGGCAGTCCCTAGGTTATAAACATCAAACTTACGTACAACCTGTGGTTATGAACCAACCCCTGTAAAGCCTATTACATTAAAAATTTGAGGTATATACAATGGTTCCAAGTAACACACTGGTGCTGCTTTACAATGTACATCACAACATTATCACTGTATTATTATGTTAAAGATATTTTAGTGTATCTGGAAGTGTTATTATTATTTTTTAAAGCATTTTATGCACAGAAAGGTATGTTATGTTGTTGTTGTTACGTGTTGTCGAGTCAAACCCAACTCATAGCGACCCCTCCTTGGGTTTCCAAGGCAGTATCACTACAGAAGTAGGATTGCCCAACCTTCCTTCCAAGGAGTGGCTGGTGGGTTT
>NW_006921658.1:9252663-9257450 GCF_000298275.1 Orycteropus afer afer
TGGGTTATGAACATCTGATTTATGGACAACTCCTACTTGCCTTTAATGTTATGTAAATTTGCCCTTACTTTAAAGCAATTGAAGGAGCTCTGGTAGCACAGTGCCTAAGGCATCTGACTGCTACCAGAAGGTTGGTGGTTCAAATCTACCACCACTCCACAGAAGCAAGAATGGGCAATCTACTTCTATAAAGATTTACCGCTTTGGAAACCCAGTGGGGGTCGCTATGAGTTGGAATAGACTGGATGGCATTAGGATTTGGGTTTTTTTGGTTTTGAAGCAAGTGAACCACCCCTACTTAAAACAAATTCTTCATCACAATCACTTTCACCAGCTACATGTGCAGCTTGTAAATCATTGAAAATGCTTCCAGCCTTTTCTTGCACTAAAGTAAGGTTGTGAGAACTGCACGCACCTGTTCCAACTTACCTACAAATTTGACCTAAAGACACACATGGGAACTGATATCATTCATAACCTAGGGTCTAACATATCTAACAAGACCATGAGATCTTAAAAAAAGAAAAAAATTATACATACACAGAATTGATGTCATGAAGCACTCATGCCTATTCTTTGAGTTACAAGATATTAAAAATCAAGAATTATTTTAGATATGCCCAGATTTATTTCATCATAAAACATTCAGAGAACAATCACATTCAATCAGACAGCAGGGAACTTACTTTATTTATAGTACTCCTTTCCATGCTGTGTATTAGCAGCTAACTTCAAAGCTTACCAGTAGAGCTTATGAATTCCTTAATAATGATTGTGTAATGAGGAAACTGAATATGGGGAATGACTAAACCTGATTAAGCCATACATATTCACAATGTGGATGGGTAAAGATAGTATCAAAGTGGATTAAGATCCAAATTTTCTCATTTTTGTTCCCACTCACATATATACAGAATATCACTAAAAACTGAACACATTTTAAACAAAGCTCTTTTGTGCAATCAACATATTTTACTTATATTATATAACTGTTTTGTTTCTAGCATCTTCTTTTATATCTTAAATAAGGCACTCAATGTGCCTATCTGTTGGCATCGAATGGGCCTATATCATGGCACATTAACAATATAGGTCATTTTACAGGGGCATAAAATGGATTTCATAGTACTGGTTCCATTTCTGAGCATCACAGTTCCTTCTGTATATACTACAGTTTATATTTTCCCTGAAGGTTTTTGCTTTAATGTTGCATGGTATCATAATACAATGCCATATTTTAGAACTGCTCCATTTTAGGAAAAGTCCTTATGATAGTCAAGTTGCAAAATAAAAGAGCTCAAATGCTACTTTAAAATTATGATCTCCCTCATAACCTAAAGTTGTAATCCCTGAAATTTCACCCCTGGTAGGTAGTTACAGAGATCCTGGCTATCTTATCAGAGGTCTTCATAAGTCCTTTGAGGTTGATTGGCATGTGCAGTTAGGGCTGAGACATAACTACTCTTTGGCCTCTTGGCATACTTTGAGATACAAGATGCCAGATGGAAAGCTAATAAAAATATGGCATATTTTTCTTTATTATACAGGGCCAGAAGAATGTTTATTTACAAAAATAAAGCCATTTCTATTTTTGCTTAAACTTTATCTTAGTTCCTACATAACATAGAAAAGTAACTAAACTTCTGAAGTTAAAATTGTGTGTTTTGGAATGGCCATTCTGCAATTTCATTGGAAAATGCTTGCTTTCAATGTGATAGATCTAGTAACAATAACATGCCAAAATTACTATGAAATCATATGGGGAAATTCTTTATTCTTAGAAACCTACTCATAATATTTCTGTGTTCTAGGGAATTTGTGTGTCAGGATGAATCTGCAATTTAACTGTAAGAACACAACTGTGTTTACTTTGAAAGAGGAAGTGAAACTGTGGGGTTGTTAGAAGATTTCATGTGTCTTTTTTTTAACGGACAAATGGGAATTGGTTTTCTGTTGAAGATCACCCAAGGGAACATTTTCTATGGGAGGCCAGTGATTATTCTAACCTGAATTGCAGTTTACTCTGTTATTTTAATAAGATGATTTGACATTTTGTAAAGCCCTATTCATGTGTATGAATTTTCAAAAACATTATAACATTAAGTAAATTAATTACATAAATAGGCAAATAGCAGCTTCTCCTTAAACTATGCTTTGAAGTATGAAATATCATGAGCTGTTTAGAAAATTGGCCATATTTTCTGTCAATCCTTGTTTGTTTCCAACTTTCACATTCCAAGCACCAGTAATTATTGATGCAACTTGATTGCATATTTGATCAATTCAGACTGTACAAGTTAGCAAAAACCTTCAATTTCTAAGCAAAATCATGATACAGGAAGAAAATATTGATATTGTCAAAGATTTCATTTGACTTGGATGCACAATCAAAGCCCTTGGAAGCAGAAGTCAAGAAATCAAATGACTTATTGCATTGGGCAAATCTACTACAAAAGATATCTTTAAAGTGTTTAAAAGCAAAGATGTTAATTTGAGGACTGAGGTGTATGTGACTTGAGCCATGGTATTTTCAGTCACCTTACATGTATGTGAAAGCTGGTCAGTGAATAAGGAAGACCAAAAATAATCGATGTCTTTGCAGTGGAATAAATCAACGAGACTAGAAGTTGGTTCTTTAAAAAGATTAATAAACTAGACAAACCACTGGCACACTTAACAAAGGAAAAGAAGAAGATGTAAATAACAGAAATAAGAAGTGAAAGGAATGATGTCACAACAGAACCAACAGAAATAAAAAAAAAAAATAGTATCAGGATAATATGAAGAAATGTACTCCACCAAATTTGAAAATGTAGAAGAAATGCATAGATTTCTAGAAACACACTAGTCACCTAAACTAACACAGATTGAGGTAGATAATTTGAACAGACCCATAACCAAAGAAGAACTTGAACAGGCCATTAAAAAAAAAATTACCACACAAAAAAAGTCCTGGCCCAGATGGTTTCACTGGAGAATTCTACCAATCATTCAGAGAAGAGATATCACCAATCCTACTCAAACTAATCCAGAACGTAGAAAAAGACAGAATCTTTCCAAATTCATTTTATGAAACAAGCATAGCCCTGATACCAAAACAAGGCAGATACCACTAGAAAGGAAAATTACAGACCAATATTCCTCATGAATATAGATGCAAAAGTCTTCAAAAAAAAAATTCTAGCCAATATACTCCAACCACATTTTTAAAAAAATAATACATCATGACCAAGTGAGATTCATACCAGGTATGCAAAGATGGTTCAGCATTAGAAACAAAAACAATGTCATCCATCACATAACTAAAATAAAGGAAAAGAACCACAGGATCATATCAATAGATGCAGAAAAGGCATTTGACAAAATCCAACACCCATTCCTGATAAAAACTCTCAGAAAAAGAGGAATAGATGGGAAATTCCTCATCATAATAAAGGGCATATATGCAAAACCAACAGCCAACATTATCCTCAATGGAGAGAGACTGAAGCCATTCTCCTTGTGAACAGGAACCAGACAAGGATGCTCTCTATCTCTACTTTTATTCAACATTGTATTGGAAGTCATAGCCAGGTCAATAAGGCAAGAAACGGAAATAAAATCCATCCAAATTGGTAAGGAAGAAGTAAAACTATCCCTATTTGTGGATAATATGATCCTATACATAGAAAGCCCAAGAGACTCAGCAAAAAACTACTAGAACTTATTGAAAGATTTAGCCTAGTGGCAGGATACAAGATCAACATACAAAAATCAGTTGGGTTCCTCTACACAAGCAAAGAGGTGTCTGAAAAGGAAATAAATCAATACCATTTACAATAACTACCAAAACAATAAAATACTTGGGAATAAATATTACCAGAAACACAAAAGACCTGCACAAAGAAAACTACAAAACACTGCTTCAAGAAACTATGAGATCTACATAAATGGAAGAACATACCATGCTCATGGATAGGCAGATTGAACATTGTGAAAATGTTAAAAGTACCCAAAGCAGTCTATACATTCAATGCAATCCTGATCCAGATTCCATCAACTTTCCTCAAAAACATGGAAAAACCAATCAATAATTTTATATGGAAAGGAAGAGACCTCAGATAAGCAAAGCACTATTGAAGAAGAACAAAGCAGGAAGTCTCACACTCCCAGATCTCAAAATCTACTATACAGCCACAGTTGTCAAAACAGTCTGGTATTGGTATAGCAACAGATGCACAGACCAGTGGAACAGAATTGAGAACACAGAAATAGACTCATTGACCTATGGTCACCTAAACTTTGAAAAAGGATCCAAATCCATTAAATGGGGAAGAGATAATCTCTTTCACAAATGGTGCTGGCAAAACTGGATATGCATTTGCAGAAAAATGAAACAAGATCAGTACCTGACACCATACACAAAAACTACAGATGGATCAAAAACTTAAATGTGAAACATAAAACTGTTAAGTTCATCAAAGAAAAAATAGGGGCAAACTTAGGGGCACTCTAATTTATGGCATAAATAGACTATCAAGGATAATCCAACATGCGCAAATAGCAGAAGATAAATTAGATGATTGAGACCCTTTAAAAATTAAATTATTATGTGCATCAAAAGACTTCTCCAAAAGAGTAAAAAGAGAACCTACAGAATGGGAAAATATATTCAGCAATGACATATTGGACTTATCTCTAAAATTTATAGAAAACTCCAACACCTTAACATCAAAAAGACAAACAATCTATTTGGAAAATGGGCAGAAGATATGAAAAGACACTTCACCAATGAAGATATTCAGGCA
>NW_006921658.1:9257905-9290912 GCF_000298275.1 Orycteropus afer afer
GACCCCTCCTTGGGTTTCCGAGGCAGTATCACTACGGAAGTAGGATTGCCCAACCTTCCTTCCGAGGAGTGGCTGGTGGGTTTGAACCGCCAGTTGTCTGGTTAGCAGGCAAGTGTCTTACCACTATGCTACCAGAGCTCCCATTAGAGACCATTAGAGAAATGCAAATCAAAACAACTGTGAGATACTGTCTCACCCCAGCATTAATAGCAAAGTTCAACAAGACAGAAAATAACAAATGCTGACGAGAATGTGGAGAGATTAGGACTCTCATACACTGCTGGTGGGACTGTAAATTGATACAACCACTGTGGAAATAGGTGTGGTGATTCCTTTAAAAGCTGGAAAGAAAAATAGCATTTGACCCAGCAATCCTTTACTAGGTATGTATCCTGAAGAAGTGAGAGGCAGGACACAAACCAATATATTTACACCCATGTCTATTGCAGCACTATTCACAATAGCAAAGAGATGGAAGCAACCTAAGTGCCCATGATCTGAAGACTGGATAAAGAAACTGTGATAAATACACACGATGGAATACTATGCAACCCTAAAGAATAATGTAAAGTCTGCAAAACACTGCATAGCATGGATGAACTTGAAGGACATTATGCTGAGTTAAATAAGTTAATCACAGAAGGACAAATACTTTATTAGTCCACTATTGTAAAAATCAAGGAAAGGTTTAGACACAGAAGGAAACTTTCTTTGTTGGTTATCAGGGATGGAAGGGGAGTGGAGGGAAAATTCTTAGGGTAAAATATGTATGTGTGTGTATATGTGTGTGTGTATGTGTGTGTGTGAACCAAAGATTATTGGTGGTTACCAGGTACCAGGGGTAGGACAGAGGGGAAAAGGTGAAGCTTCTGCTTGTGGGGCAATGAATTTATGCTAATGGGGGTGGAATATTTTGGAAAAGGATAGCAATAATGGTGACACAGCATGAAAAATGTCATCAATATCCATGAACTCTAAATGGGGAAGTTTTTACATTGGCAAATGTTGTGTATGCTTTCACTACAATTAAACAACAACAACAAAAAGAATTTATGTCTTTGAATTATGGTGTCAGTGAAGAAGAATATTGAATATACCATGAACTGCTAGAAGAAGGAACAGATCTGTCTTGAAAGAAGTACAGCCAAAATGTTCCTTAGACACAAGGATGGTGAGACTTGGGCTTATGTACTTTAGACATGTTATCTGGAGGGACCAGTTCCTGGAGAAGGACATTATACTTTGTAAAGTTGATGGTCAATAAAAAGAGGAAGACTCTCAATGAGATTGATTGACACAGTGACTGCAACAATGGGCTCAAACATAGCAATGATTGTGTGGATGGTGCAGGACCTGACAGTGTTTCATTTTGTTGTACATAAGGTCAATATGAGTTGGAACTGACTTGATGACACCTTGCAACAACAACAACATTTAGAAAACCGAGAGTAAAGATTTTTAAAAATATATTTTTCAAATTAACAATTTGAATAAAATGTTTTTTAAATTGGTAATGATATTGAAAGAGGGCAGGGTTTTGTATCACACACAAAAAAAACAATAACAAGAATCAATTCACAGTAATGTTGGGAAAAAATATCGAAGAAGAAAAATGGGCTAAACACAGTGAAAGAAAGGAAAGGATTGTTAGTCCTGTCTTATATTTTCTTAAAATTAAATTTCAAGTAAGAAGAAGATAAGAATTGTAAAAGACCAAGAAATAGGCAAAGAGACTCTTTTACTTGTCTGGAGACTTGGGCTTGGGGTTTAGTGGAACCTGGTAAGGGGACTGTTGTTGTTGTTGTTGTTAGGTGCCATCGAGACATCTCCGACTCATAGTGACCCCATGCATAGCAGAACAAAACACCACCCGGTCCTGAGCCAGCTCCATGATCCTTGCTATACTTGAGCCCATCACTGCCACCACCATGTCAATCCATCTCATTGAGGGCCTTCCCCTCTTTCGTCTGCCCTTCACCTTACCAAGCGTGACTTCCTTCTCCAGGGAATGGTCCCTTCTGACAACATGACCAAAGTGGATGAGACAAAGTCTGGCCATTCTTGCCTCCAAGGAGGATTCCAGCTGTACTTCCCCTAGGACAGACCTGTTAGTTCTTTTAGCAGTCCATTGTACTCTCAGCATTCTTTGCCAACACCATAGCTCAAAAGCATCAATTCTTCTTTGGTCTTCCTTATCCATTGTCCAGCTCTCTCATGCATATGAGGCAATTGAAAATACCATAGCTTGTGTCAGGCCCACCTTAGTCCTCAAGGAGACATCTTTGTTCTTCAGCACTTGAAAGGGGTTCTTTGTAGCCGATTTGCCCGGTGCTGTACCTTGTCTGATGTCCTGACTGCTGCTGCCATTGGCATTGATTATGGAACCAAGCATTGTAAAATCTTTGACAATTTTAATCTTTTCTCCATTTTTCATAATACTGCTTATAAGTCCAGTTGTGAGGATTTTTGTTTTCTTTATATTGAGATGTAATCCATACTGCAGACTGTAGTCTTCAATCTTCATCAGAAAGTGCTTCAAGCCATCCTCACTTTCAGCCAGCAAAGTTGTATCATCAGCGTATCACAGGTTGTTAATGATTTTTCCTCCAATCCTGATGCCATATTTTTCTTCACATAGTCCAGCTTCTCAGATTATTTGCTCAACATTACAGATTGAATAAGTATGGGGAAAGGATACAACCCTGACACACTCCCTTCTTGATTTTAAACCATGAAATATGGTTTTGTTTGAATGACAACCTCCTGGTCTATGTACAGGTTCATCATGAGTACAATTAAGTGATCTGGAATTCCCATTCTTCTCAATGTTATCCATAATTTGTTATGATCCATACAGTCAAATGCTTTTGCATAGTCAATAAAACACAAGTAAATATCTTTCTGGTATTCTTTTCTTTGAGCCAAGATCCATCTGACAGCAATGATATCTCTCATTCCACATCCTCTTCTGAAACCTTGCCTATTGGGCCAATGAGTAAGTACTTACTCCCTTATTTACTAAAAAACCAAAACTAAAAAACCTCACTGGCGTCATGTTGACTCCTACTCATAGCAACCCACATTGTGTTTCTGAGGCTACAAATCTCTACAGAAGTAGATTGCCCAATCTTCCTTCCTTGGAGCAGCTGGTGGGTTTGAACCACTGACCTTCTGGTGAGCAGCCAAATGCCTTATCCACTACACCACCAAAGCGCCTTAATAAGTGGTGCTTAATTATCAAGGCAATTGCACAATGAAAGCATATTAAAATGATTACCCTGGTAGTTGTATGCAGGTGGGATTCAGTAAGAATTTTGTAAATATTTCCACTCCTAGAGCAGTAGGAGTGGAAAGAAAAGTCTATGCCTGAACTGTTTGAAAGAATTAATAAAACACTAAATTTTTCAGGAACACATGGGAAGAGCTCAAAAATGAGTTAGTTCTTTGGGATTTTAAGCTTTTGTGAGTGACAAATTGTACCATAACCCTCCATGTTCTAAGAGCCATGAAACTATTTTGTCAGACAGGTAATATGTTTCTTTTTCAGAATTTTGAGCTTGAGGTAACACTGGGAATCCAATATGTGGAGTTTATTATTTGCAAAAGGACTTACTAGGCAAATGGGAAACATTTGAAAACATGGAAAATAATTATAATAGGCATTATTTAAAGAATGATTACTCTATGCCAGACAAGTTTCTAAATGGATCAACTTGTCTCATCCTTGTGAGAATAAGATAGGTGCTATGATTCATCTCCTTTGAAGATGAGTAAACTGGAGCACTGAGAAGTCACACAACTGTCAAACAGCAAGTCAGACTAGCTCCAGAATCCATGTCCATTACCATTATGCTATGGTATTCATGAAAATTAAACTCTTGAGAAAACAACAAGGCATTCATTAATTACTCATTTATTTATTTAATAAACATCTGAGAATATACTCTCTGTTCTATTTACAATGGTAGGCCACAAAGAAGAATAAGATTGGACTCTGTTCTCATGAAACTGGCTCAGAATCTGGTGTGAAACACAGATGTGTGAGAAAATGAAAAATTACCATGCAATGTGGTAAGAGCATGAGGGAGCAGCAGTGAGATCAGCACACAGTCTGGGGTAGCTTTCTGGAGCTCAACTGCTCTGAGCCTTGAATAGTGAGAAGAATTAGACAGGCAAAGAGATGGACTGTAGGAGGGGAATCTAGACAAAACAAGGGCAGGTAGAAAGAGCATAGAGTAGCATAATGTTGGCCTGAGGAGAAATCATTGAGGACCAAACTTAGTGGTCTAACATGAACATCAAGGCAACAGAAAACTACAAAGTATTTTTACAAAGACTTGGATCATTCTGGAAACTGCTGAAGGCCGGACTGCAGGCAGAAAATGACTTGAGGCTGCTCTTTTTTCTAGTTTTCAAATTCATCAAAGCCAAATCATAAAACCTAAGCATTTCACTTTTAAGCATACTGTGCTTTTCATGTCTTCATGGTGGCTATGGATCTGGTACCTCAAAAAGGAAAATATCACAATTGGTCCTCACAGCAACTGTGAGGTTGATATTATTTACATTTTGTAGGTGAATAAACAGGTTCTCAAAGGTTAATCTATCTACAAACACAGCCAGTATGTTGCAAAGATAGATTCAACATGTGTCCTCATGGCTGATTTCAAAATTTGTACCCTGCCATTTATTTATGGATTTTCTTTTAACTTTTTATTGTGACTTGGATGAAATTTTATAAAGCAGATTCATTTTACTTTCAGCAGTTCATACACATTTTGTTTTGTGATGCTGGTTACATTCCCAGCAGCATAACAGCTCTCCTTCCACTTCCTCCTTGTGGTTACCCTTTCCCTATGTCCTTTTTGGCTATGCATCCCTGCCTCCCTACCTTTTTTCCCCTGTACAAGTGCTGCCCTCTGATCTTCCATGGTTGATTGTTCTAAGGAGTGCATCTCCCTGGTGTTGTTTGGCTCATCAGCCTGTCTATTTGGCTGAGAGTTAAGCCATTGGAGTGAGTTCAGTTTCAACCCTGAAGGGTGACTTGGGGCTGTAGTTTTTGGGATTTCACTAATCTCTATCAGACCAGTAAGCCTGATCTTTTTAATGATATTGAGTTTTGTTCCACATTTTTCTCCCACTCTATCTAAGATTGCCAATTTTGATCCCTTTCTGAGTGGTTGGCATTGGTAACTGGATTTCAGGATCATATAGTCTGAGGTTCTCATGGTTCATTATTCCTTTGGACTATTTCTATGCATCTTTGATTTTCTTTACTCTTTGCTTTTGATGAAGAGAAACCAATAGTTGCACCTTAGGTGGCTACTCTGACGCTTTTAAGACCTCCATTGCTACTCACTGAAGTAAGATGTAGAACAATACTCTTGTACTTACCAGTTGAACTTCATGTCCCTCATGACCATGGTTCCTAAGCCTGCAGACTCCGCGACTCATTCTCTCAAGGTACTTAGTTGTGGCTAATAAGTTATCGTAACTTTTCCTCCTGTTAGCTTTAAACTGCATATGAACATTTTTATAGCACATATAAATACATATGGGGGATATCCTCTGTCAAACTTATGTATGGTCATGAGTATATTCCCATTTGTCTATCCATACTTGATCATCTTGCCTTATTTTTAACCAGAAAAAATACTACAAAAGTATTTTTATTTCAGCTTTAAGCAAAAAACAAACCATTAAACTAACAATTAATTATGTACCAGGTACTGAGAATACAATAGTGAATAAGGTAGCCAATATCCCTCCTCTCTAAAAGATCAATATTTTTCTTATGTTTCTCATTTTAAGTACTTACATGTAATAGTAGTTAACAACTGGTGCATGGTATAAGAGTGTATTAACCATGCATACACACATATATCTCTTGGTCACATTCCCTTATGTTAACCACAGTATTTTCAGTGTATAAAGAGAGGATTGTTCCTCGTTAACTTCATAAAATAAAAGTTTATTAGCTTTTGGCCAGTAATTCTTTGTGATGATTTTTCAATTGTACAACACAGTTGGTACTTTTTATGACTTGTTTGCATTTAAAATAAGCCTATAAACTAGAATTGTAAGCAGAGATCCTGAGAAATAGTAACAAACCTATTCTTTCAAAGTTTACTTGTTATTATTATTATTATTAGTTGCCATTGAGCCAATCTGTTGCCAACAGATGGAAAAGTTGCCTGGTCCTGTGTCATCTTCGTGATTGTATGTTGGAGGCCATTGTTGTAACTGTTGTGCCAATCTAATTGAGGATTTCTCTCATTTTTGCTGGCCTTCTACTAAACATGAGTCCTTTTCTAGAGATTAGTCCTTTGTGAAGTCATGTCCAAAGTAAGCATGCTGTCAAAGCTGAAAGCTCCTTAATGACAGCTCTATGTGTTAGGTATTGAATCTGTAGCATGCTCAGTAAATGAATAAGTCTGGGTTTAGAATTCACAATTCAGGAGTCAGACATTCTTAAGTGTAAATCTCAAACCCACCACTAGCTTTGTAAGCTTGGGCAACTCAACCTCTCTATAGTGTCCCTTTTCAAAAGGTCACACAACTAGTATGAATAAATGATTCAAGGTATGAAAAGTGCTTAGCACGGTGCAAGATGTGTGATGAGCATGCATAAATATTAACCACTGTCATGATCGCTTTTGTTATTTTCATGTATTTTGTATTTCTTCCCCCATGTCAGGTTCCCTGACTTCCATGGACAGTCTCTTGTTCTATCACTCCTTTTCTAATTGTTTCAGTATACTCATACCTTGATACATGCTTTGTTGGGTTCACAGACTTCTATGTCCCCTTTCCCTCTGAAGTGCTCCTAGTCATATTCTGACACTTTCATTTTGATTTTTTTGTTGACCCATTTTCTATCATTAATTTTCAGTGTTGAACTAGTTCTGTTTCTTTCTTTTGAGATTAATTTTTCCTGATGTTAGCTAATTTTGGCAATAAATATGCTATTGTTGGCATGTGCTATCCAATCATTTTCAACTCATAGAGACCCGATAGGATGGACTAGAATTGCCCTACAGGGATTCCCAAGCTGTAATCTTTAAAGAACAGACTGCCAGGTCTTTTTTTCCTGTTTAGCCACTGATTTGAACAACCAACCTTCGCTGACAGTTTGATTAGCAGGTGAACATTTAACCACTGCATGACCAGAGCTCCATATAGATATCCTAAGTCATAAATTTAATATCAGCTTAAAGAAATTTAAGCCACTTACATGTAGGTAATGGTGAATGTGATGCTGTTCTGTTTAATTTTCATTCATCAGAAATTTGGCAAAAGCTTATGACATTGCACGGCTACTGATGGAAACAATCTCAGTTTCCAATAGAGTATTTTCTAATTTCCACAAAGAAGGTTGTTTCAATCTCTGATAAATTCAGAATTAACATCAATTTAATTATTGAGTATGTGAAAAACTAGATCCAACCACTCATTTTTGTTAATTCTTCTGTTGTTATGTGCCGTCGAGTTGGACCCGACTCATAGTGATCCCTCCTTGGGTTTCTGAGGCAGTATCACTACAGAAGTAGATTACCCCATCTTCTAGCTTAAAAATTCCCTTTAAGATCTGACTACCACTCTAGATTACATTAGAAGCATGTAATCTAGAAAAGTTCATTTAATTTTTTTCTAAACTCTTTGGAACTAACTTTTCTTTTCAATTTAATATATTGAATGTTACATATTTACAATGCAACATAGCATATAATCTCACAAAGAAACACATCTTTCCCTTCCCCATTCTATTCTGCAAATACACACACACACACACACACACACACAAAACTGTCATGATAAATCCCCTGTAGGATCATGGGGTAAAACATTCCAGTACCATAATAATGAAACACTTTATGTGTGGGAGAAGAATGATAGAAATAACAACTGTGCCACATCAGACCTCATTAAAGTCAATGAACTGCAACTGAGTTATTTGTAGTCTTGAGCAGTTTATGTTGAATATTCTACTACATTTGTTATCTAAATATTAAAAACAGTAATAAAGGCAACTTCTCATTTGCTGGAACTCCATTTCTGGGAATAAAGCATCTACATAAAACCCAGAAAATATTTCATTGCCCTTGGTTTGGAAATCTCTTTTATTGTTTAACTGTAGTAATGTTCCAGTCTATTCTCGTGAGAGTCTCTACTTGTCTCATAAACATTGCTATTTTCCCCTAGTTTTAAAATTTATAAATATCAGTTAATTGTTGGATAATGTTTAAATGCTTCATTTAAACCTAGCACCAGGTAGAATTGAACTTACATTGAGATAATTAGGGAGAATACCTAGAAGGCAATAATGGTTTATTGGTCCCTCTCCACAACGAATGGGACCTCGACTGATTTAAAAATAATTTTAATGATCATCTAATGTTGAGAATTAGATTCACCACAATTCTGGTTTAAGTCACCAGTATTTGTTTAAATCATTTTAGTAACAATTGTTACATTTCTACTTTATTTAAAATTGGAAAAATATAGAAATAGATAAAACAAGATCCCTGCTCTCAATGTATTTCATTAGAAAGAATAAAACACATTCTCTGCCATAGGACGTGTCATAGTTACTTAGGAACACTTCTAATGAAAAGTGTATTCTGCAATGGCAAGCCCATTTTCTTTTAAACTTCCTTGGCTACTACTCCAAGGAAGTATTACATTTTACGTCTAAACCAAGGAGCTCTGGTAGCATACTGCCTAAGGCACTTGACTGCTAACCAGAAGGCTGGCGGTTCAAACCCACCAGCCACTCCTTGAAAGGAAGGCTGGGCAATCTACTTCCGTAGTGATACTGCCTCGGAAACCCAAGGAGGGGTCACTATGAGTTGGGTTCGACATAACGTAACATGCAAGGAGTTGGTTTAGGCACTTAATGTACACACTGTTAATGTGCCCTCAACAAGAAGGATTGACACAGTGGCTGCAAAAGTGGGCTCAAGCATAGCAAGGATTGGGAGGATGGTGCAGGACTGAGCAGTGTCTCATTCTGTTGTACACGGGGTCGCTATAAGTTGGAATTGACTAACAACAACAACAATGAAGGGAGTTTATATTTTATCTTTCTGTACCTCTCATGAGTTAATTTGTTTTTTCCTCATTCAGTGAACACAGTTTCTTCAATACTTCAATCCTGTAGGTTTCATAAGTTTTACATGGAATTGTCAAAAGTTTCCTGGTTTAAAAGCTAGAAAATAAACATATCTATAAAATTATTTGATTTTTAAAATCCCCTGTTAAGAATTTGACAAAACAACTCTAATAAATTTAGGGGACCAGTACATAATAAATATTTATAACCTTGTTAAAATTTTGAGATGGCCTGGTTAGGATGAAAAGAAAAATTCAGAAATTTCATGTTTATTGTTTATAACTAAAATATAGTGAGCAATTTTATAAACAGAAGCTATTTATGTTTTATATTAGTCTATGATTATGTAAGAATAGAGCCCCAGAAACATTTGTGCCTTGTGTTTTAACTTTTTTTGTTCAAAAAGAAAAGAAATATTCTCCAACTTTTCAATTTAACTTAACTGCCTTTAAAATATGGTGTATCTGAAAAATAGTCTGTAGTACTAATTATAGAACTTAGCAATTTTGAACTTATTACTTATTTTGATTAACTCTCTTTTATAAACTAACATTCTACTGAATGTTAGTTAGAAACTTGAAGATATTTGAAACAAAAACAAACATATAAAAGATACTTAAAAGCAAATAAACCAATGTTAGCTATAGTAGAGTACATAGTGATTAACAAAACCTTGAACAATAGGTCACCTAAATAAAAAAATTATTTATTTTAAAACTTAAATTGGTGTGAACAATGTTGGCCCATATCAAATAGCTCATAGACAGTATCCTTTTAAAGGTTTATTGAGTGATAAGCCTTGTTCTAGTTGCTAGGGATAAACCCAAACCAAACCCACCACCAATGAGTCAATTCAGACTCATAGTGACACCATAGACAGAGTAGAACTGCTCCACAGGGTTTCCAAGGCAGTAAATCTTTATGGAAGCAAACTGACTAATATTTCTCCCATGGAGAAACTGGTGGGTTCAAACCACTGACCTTTTGGTTACTAGCTGAATGCCTTGTCCACTGCCCCATCAGAGCTCTCTGTCACTAGGAATATAAGGAGGAACAAGAGAGACCCTACTGTTAAGAGCTTATAGTCTAGTAGCAGATTGTGGCAAGTAATAATAATATATCTACCTAAGTAGGAGCTCTGGTGGCACAGTGCCTAAGGCATCTGACTGCTACCTAGAAGGTTGGTGGTTCAAACCCACCAGGCACTCTGTGGAAGCAAGAGTGAGCGATCTATTTCCATAAGGATTTACCACCTCTGAAACCCAACAAGGGTCTCTATGAGTTGGAATTGACTCAATGGCAGTGGGCTTGGTTTTTTTGGTATCTGCCTAAGTTGCCATGTTATAAACATATGAGACAGGCAATTGATAAAATTAAAAAGTTTGAAAGTTTGTGTTGTATTCAGCCTGTAAGTTTTCTCATCTGTAACTAATGAGAGGGAGTTTGGTGAGTCAAAGGACCCCGAGTTTGGAATCAGGAGGTTAATATTTACTCTGTGACTTTGGCCAGGCTGTTTCACCTCTCCGGGCTTCAGTTTTACATTTGGAGAAATTAGATTCACTGATTTGTAAACTTGTCTTAGCCTATGAACTATTACTTCAAATGTTTGCAATCCATTACAATCAATTAGAGCTACTTTGGCAGTCCAGATATGAAGCACAGTATGAAATCCTTTGGGTTGTAGAATCTCCTGGTTATGTTGTATTATAATTTTATGAGTATGGAGAGAATAAATTTTAGTTAATATTCTACTTCTACTAGACATTTGCTGTGTAAGCCTTTTAATTCTAATTGTGGAATGAAAGGCTTTGGTCCATGTTGAAAGAATTTCAGGCATTAAGCAAGCAAGCAGGTGGGAGGACTTTGGGGAAGGCTCTGAAATTTATCTGTGCCTACTTGGAAAGTTAATCCAGAAGATCTGAAGGTAAACCTGGTTTAGTATTCTGAAAGAAGCTGGAGAGTGGTTCAGAAAGATGATACACTGTCTCCTCTGTGCCCAGACAGGTTACCCCCTCAAGAGGCAGCTGTAGGTGTTGGGAACCTATTCCTGGGATTGGCTAGGCTGGAGGACATCCTCACTTTGCAAACATTTCTCCACCAGACCTCCCGATTTTAGTGCATGTTTGCCCAGAAGGGCTTCTCCTTCTTCCAGCTGCTTCTCAGTTTCCCTCCCTCTCACAGGTTCAGTCTCCTCTGCTCCTCCCTTTATCATAACATCTCCAAATATCTTGCCTCCAAAAATTTGGATAAGAGTATTTATTATTTTAATAGTTGCTGTTGTTTGAGGTATTTTATGATTCTTTCTCTCTTGTCCTTAAAGAATCCCTGTACCTCTGAAGATGAAACTTCTGACCAACAAATGGCAGTTTTTTCTTAAAATACATCACATTTTTAGAAGTCTCACTATATTTATTGGAGAATATGACAGTGACATAGTACAGTAACATAGCAATATTAATGAAAAATGCTTTCATTTAACATATGGATGTAGAACTTCACAGTTTTGTCATCACCATCATCATATAAATATGGCATTACAGGAGCTCTGGTGGCATAGTGCCTAAGGTATTTGACTGCTAACCAGAAGGCTGGTGGTTCAAACCCACCAGCCAGTCCTTGGAAGGAAGGTGGGCAATCTACTTCCTTAGTGATAACCACTTTGGAAAGCCAAGGAGGGGTCACTATGTGATGGATTTGACTCGATGGCAATGAGTTTGTTGTTGTTGTTTAGTTAGTATTATTAATCCTGATATTTTAGCATATTAAAATCAAAGGTTAATTGGAAGTTGCCTTAATTCACACACTAGTGAAAACTTACAGGTCTTTTAACTTTGTAACTATGTGCTTTTCATTGTACTAAATTGCCTCTCTAAATCTAATAATTAAAGGTTGATCACTAACAATATTACTCACACACATATTCAGCTTTTCTGATCAAATACCCAAATGTATTACAATCATTATTGACAAAATATTAACAAAAATATAAATAAAGCAAAGGATGAGCTAATATTTATGGAGCATATTTTATATGCCTTTATGTATATACATGGCTTACCTTCTTCATGGAAATTCATTCAGGGATTAATTCTCTAATGACCCATGTTCAAGGATATGCCTCTTGTGCTAGAAGGCTGCATTTCTCTCTATTCTTAGGCCTTTATGACAACACACATAAGCACACTGACCCTTTCTTTTGCTTTCTATCTACTTATGATACCAGCTGGCCAAAAAGCAGAGACCTCTGGTGATGATGTTGTTAAAGCATTGGGCTGCAGTTTGAACCCACTAGTGGCTCTGCAGGGAAAAGATGAGCTAGTCTGCTTCCATAAAGATTTACAGCCTTGGAGACCCTATGGGACAGTTCTACTCTGTCCTATATGGTTACTATGCATCACAGTCGACTAAATAGCAGTGGGTTTTGTTTTGTTTTTTGGCCAAAAAGGAGAGTCCCTGGGTGGTGCAAATACTTAATGTGCTTGGCTACTAACTGAAAGAGTGGAGGTTCCAGTCTACCCAGGGGTACTTTGGAAGAGAGGCCTGGTGACCTCCATCTGAAAAATCAGCCACTGAAAACTCTGTGGAGCACAGTTCTCATCTGACACACTTGGACTCATCAGGAGATGGCAACTTGAGGTCAAACAGCAGGCAGTGCCAGAAATGTAAGCTGAAATGGAAAGCAAGGGGCAAGACAAAACAAAAAACCAAGCCAATCATGAATCCTGTAACGTTTCTTTAACGTTTCCCATGTGTTTAATTATAAATGTTTATTACAAGTAAAAATACTCCTCGGAAGGAAGGTGGGGCAATCCTACTTCCGTAGTGATACTGCCTCGGAAACCCAAGGAGGGGTCGCTATGAGTCGGGGCCAACTCGACGGCACATAACAACAACAACAACAACAACAAGTAAAAATGTTTTTAAAATACAAATAGAAATCCCTGTGAAAATCCCTTCTCAGAGTTCTCAGATACGTTTTAAGGGAAGTAATTAAATGAATTAGAAGAGAGAAAGGAATAGTACGCTCTATTATATTGTTTTAAAACAATTCTGCTTAGGAGAAAATTTATGGTTGGATAAGTTGATGCCAGCACTTCTGAGACATATTGTGCTTGTGCACTACCACTGTTACCTACTGAATTTCCTTCACTGCTCAGAGTTTGTCAGCAAGTTTGAGTCTTGATGGAAAAAGGTATGTAGTTCCTACTCACTACATGTGAAATGAAGGCATGTGTTAGGACAATCACAGGTTCCACTGTCTTCTATAACTCAATTTTCTCAAGATTGCTCTGTCATGAGCACCATCATACATCTAGCAAACAAGATCTGAAGCAGTATCTTTTCATTCATCCCAGTTCTTGTCTGTCTTCACAGGTGGCCAACTTCTCCTCTTAGCTTCTGTTCCTTTCTCCAATCCCATTATCATTAATTCATTGGAACACATCATCACCTTACTTCTTTGTTACTGCAACTATTCCTATCTGGCTCCTTCTTCTCTTTCATTCTTTCCTTTTAGTCCAACCTTGAAATCGTGGCCAGACTAATTTTTTTTAAATTCTAACTTTGTACCATTCCTCTGCTCAAAAACTTTCCTGGACATCCTGTTATCTCTCAGATAATGGCTAAACTTTTCTTCTTGTCTTTCAAAAGCTGTTAATAATTTGAGTCTGTTTTACCTTTCTCTCCATATTTTCAAGGTCTTCCAAAAAGCATACATGCAACTTCTATCATGTAAGTCATCTCTGTGCCATGTAAAGCCACCATGCCCATTTCTAGTTTTACATAGAATCCTTTCTTTGATATATTTTTCTGTATAGAAAGCCCACTCTTTGCCCCTCTCATCTAAACCCAACCCTGGCCAAGTTTCATGTCCTATACCAGCTTTATGTGCCACTTCAGTATTCATTGATCTTCTTTTGTGACATTTGTAACTTTATAATCAATATTGCTTGCTTAATTGAATTATATTTTTTTGTGGTTTGGTAAAAAAAAAAAATAGTTTTTTTTACTTTAAAAATAATAAAGTATTACTTAGTATTTCAAATCATTTATCAATTACATGAACTATTATGATTAAAATGAAACCAAACAAATATTTTTGTATTTTCTACTTTTAAGAGAGATATAAGAGGATATAGGTTAAGAGGTACCTTGTTCTAGGTGAAAATCCAAATAATATAGTCTTATATCTGGAAAGGAAGACCCACTGGGTCGGTGATGAGATCATACTAGGAATTCCTGGGAATGACTGAGGGTCCTTGGCAACAGCATTTACCATGTTATCCATCATCATAGATGAGTAAGGGCTTCCCTAGTGAAGTTGCTCCAGGGTCAGATCAGAGACCAGGCATTATTCCAGACACCTCTAATAACCCCTAGTGACCAATGTGAGCCCATATATAGGCATATATTTACTTCTAAGAACATATTTAACCTCATAAAAGAGACTTATCACAGGTGGGTACATCATTAGTGAGAAACAGAATATTCCAACAGAATTAGTAGTGGGCCAAAAGAGCCAGCTTGGTTTAAGAGATCTTGCTGTGACTAGATTTGATGACTTGAGTTCCATAGGGTTTTCATGTCTGTGATCTTTCAAAAGCAGATCAACAGGCCTTTCTTTCAAGGAGCCTGCATGGGTTTGAAGTTCCAAATGCTTAACTGTTTGTTCCTCCCAGGGACTATAAAAGAGCTAGCATGGCTTAAGAGACCTTGCTGTGATGAGACTTGATGATCTTGACCTGTCTGCTGTTACGTTTATATTTACTGGTCTTTGAACCATTGTTATTATGGTTGTACTAATTTCCATCTCAGACTGTCTTCATTCTCTTTCAAGCAGAGCTCTTTCTGAACAATGAGCAGTACCAGTTGTCATGAATTTTCCAATCATGAAGAGCAATCTGGTTTCATAGACTCCTTCTGTTTTCTATAATTCATTCTTCATTTTGTGAATTCTGCTTGTAAGTTTTTACTTCTTCAGTTGCTGATAGCTTCTGCTTTTCTCTTCCCATTCTTATTCTTCTTGAACCAGTTTCTTTTGCAGAGTCATGTCTTTATGTTGACGGAATGCAATGAGAATTACTGCAACAATGCTCCAGTCAAATTCAGTGAATAAGATTTATGTTCTGCTTCTATATTTGTTCTTACAGCTCATGTCTGGCTGACACTTCATCACTCAGTGTGCAGTAGAAGTGGTCACTATCTTTTTCAACTATTGTTAACGTCGGTTTTGTCTGGGAAACATCTATCATTTATCTTTTCTGATTTTTCATTGTCTCACTCTGGTGATCTGCCAGCTGACCATTGCCAAATTCATCCCATTCATTATAGTTTTTATTATGCTTTGTCCTTAGTTTCAGAAGCAAAATTAAATTGTCCCATCTGCACAGTAGACTTACTCAAAACTTCAATTTTATTCTCTTTGTAACCAAGATTTTATCTATGTCTTTCTGTGAGCTTTGTATAAATTATTAGTTCACAGAGCTCAATATATTACTCACTCCAGTCTTCTGTTTCCAAAAGTAATTATAGCATGCATTTCCTAAATCTAGCGTTTTCCTTTCAAATCCAATTCATGTCTTCTCATCACTTATTTAGCTTTATATTTTTTTTAAATATTGTGAATGTCTTTGTAAAACTTTGTTATATTCAATAGATTTTTGCCATGCCAGTTATCTTTTTAGGTTCCTTACATTCTGTTCTTCCTCTATTCCAAATATAACAGATTTTCCACAGCACTTAATTAATTTATTTAAACCTGATTGGATTTGGAAGGCAGACATGCTCAAAAAGATTCTTATTTCTTTAAAATATATCATTGCTTTTTTTTTGATTACTTCTTCATAATCTGACATCTTTAATTAATTTTTAAAAGTTTACTTTGAATTATTTTAAAATTTTTGTTTTATCTATTGTTTTTACTTGATAAATTCTACAATTAAAAGGAATAATCTTTAAGAGGAAAAGGGCAAATCAACAAATTGCCAACAAGCAATTAAAAATTCTGGGCTTCTATGACATGTCATAAGGAATCCAGGTGGAACAATCATTAAGAGCTAGGCAGCTAACTGAAGGTTGGTGGTTTGTGCCTACTCAGTGGCTCTGCAGGAGAAAGTTGTGGTGATCTACTTCTGTAAAGCTCACAGCCGAGAAAACCCTATGGGACAGTTCTATTCTGTCACATGGGTTGCTGTGAGTCAGAATAGACTCAGCTGCACCCAACAACAATATAGCGTGTCATGAAAACCAAGACCAGGCCTTTCTAATATTTTTGTTTCAGGGGACATAGTAGTCAGTCTAAGTAACTTCCATAAATTTTCCCTCTGGTAATTTTTAATAGTTTCTCTTTTCTTCAAATATTCATAAGTTTCTTCTCCTATAGGTTTGTTTAAATGTGAATGATTTTCACTTTCCATTTGAAGTTCAAGTTCAATGTAAATAAAGACTCCCATGTTCAATTCTAGAAATGTCTCATCTGTGTCTCGACAATAGGTTCTCTACCATTCCACCATTCTTTTCTTTTGGATTCTCTAGTTGGTAAAAGTCAAATAATGACTCATTCTCTCTTTCTCTTTAAATACATAAATAAAGGAATAATTTGTATTCTGTCTCTCTGGGCTGCATTCTGTATCTTGCAGCTCATTAATTCTCTCTTCAACAACATCCAGACTAGCTTTTAATTGATTTACTTATTTATTATTTCAATGGGTATATTTTTCGTTTTCAGGATTTCTGAAGAATTTTGTTTTAAACACACTTATTCTTTTATCCTGTTTTTATTTAAAATCCATTGCTCTTTAGTAGAAGTTGCTTCTTCATTCATCTCTTAGAGCATAATTAACATATTGATCATTGTCAGATGGATTCTTAAAATAATTAACCTGGAAATAATTCCTGATTGTATTTTTGATGTTATTTGCTGACTTTCTTGGCATTAGATTTCTTCACGTATTTCGGAGTAAGAGGGATCCTTTTGGTAGTTCTCTTTCTCTTTGTATCTTTCTTTTTCTGTGCTCATCTTTTCTTATCAAGCCATTTTACCTTTGTGTTTACCTTATCTCCTAGCTTCCTAGACAAGATTAGTCTTAAATGTCCAGGTTTTTGTCAGGGATATCATAAAATCAGACATCAAGCTAGCAAAATCTTCCTTCATTCTCTGATTTAGAGATTATGTTTATCTTCTTTTAGTCTTTAAGCCATAGACCTAGGTGATGGTCAGCAATAGTTGTTTTTTTTTTTTTCCCCCTCAGCTTCTCTTGAGCATTTTTCAGCTCCAGAAATAAGTCTGACTTGGGTTAGAGGATTTATGAGTATCATTCAGAAATAGAACTGGCTACCATTTCTAATTCTAGAATTAGATACCAGCAGGCTTACAGTTTTATCCCTGCTCTCCATTTTGTAGTTTGGGTCTGTGGAGATGTTCATCTTTTTTTGAATGCAAATATGCCTAATGTGTTTTTCCTTTTTTATAATTAATCGTGTTTTGAACGAAAAGAACACATCAGCGCCATCTTGATAACATGCTATTTTTTTTCATGTGTGTTATTTTAATCTTTCCAAATTCTTTGCCTCTTGAGGGCAGATGTATATCTTATACATGTTCTACAATCCCTACTTTGAGGACCATAGGCATGTTCAGGATATAATAGTTACTCAATACTTCCTACTTTTAGTGATTTTTGAAATAAGAGAAAACCTGGTTCCTAACCTTAAAGATATTGTGTACATCAGAATATGTGAATAAGTGTATGTGTGGGTGGGTGGGTGCAGATGCTCACACATTTGAGTGTGTATATAAATATATATTTTTCATATTTATTAGAGTCTTAAGGAGGCCTGATCACACAATGGTCAAGCACTGGGCTGCTAATCAAAAGGATGGCAGTTCAAACCTACCAGCCACTCTGTGGGAGAAAGATACAGAAGTCTACTTCTGTAAAGATTTACAGCCTTGGAAACCCTATGAGACAGTTCTACTCTGACCTATAGGGTGACTTTGAGGGGGAACAGACTTGACAGGAATGCATATTAGGATCCCACTGGGTTTATTTTTAATCCTAAAGGGCTTTACTTACCTATTATTTATACAATTCTCTGTTTGCTCCCAATCTGGCCAAGAATGCTTTGAATATGAGCAAAATCTCCCTTTATTCCAGAATCAGAAAAGAAATCTGAAATTTCTAATGGCAGGTTTAGAGCCTACTACAAAACTGCTGCTTAAAATACTTTTAATTGATTTTACTGCATGAATGTTTTTTAACCTCTTACAAAACACAGATGGCCAGGCTTATTCTGTGTAAGGGTTCAATGGGAAACTAACTGTCCCACTAATGTTTTTGTTTCTGATGATAGTGTTTCCATGTAGAAGCCAGGATCACATTCAGAGTTTGGTGGATGCTAAGGACTATAATGCCTGTGTCTTGAACTTTCTGGAGTTTGGATGTTATCAGTCTTACTTCATAGCTCATTCTTAAAAACAAGACAGTTCTCTATTTTCCTTGGCATTTTTCTCCCAGGAAATATTATAAGACCTCAGTTCTTGTTGTGGGCTAATTATTCTCTTCTGTTTTCCTCAGCCATAATTTAGTGGGAACTATTCCTACTCAAGGAAATGAGGACAGAAATTATATAACTGAGAATAATGACTTGAAATCCATGAATGTCTAGAATCTTGTGCTAAGTCTGATAAATACTGGCTTGGTGGTCTTTACAGGCAATTCACTAAAAAAAATTGTTTTTTTACTCTACTTTTTAAATAGGATCATCATAAAGGCTAAATAGTTCTTGAAAGACAATAATTGGTTTTGTTTTGTTGTTAGTTGCCCTTATATTGATTCTGATTCATGCCCCCTGTAAAATAATGAGACTCATGAGTACTCTATAAACACTTTCCAATGAAAAGGGTTGTAATTTAAATTCAGGTGGTTCTTGATAAGAGATTCCAACATATTAAAATTGACCTTTAATAAAATTAAAAAATTTGTGAAAATTACTTCCATTACTGATATCTGCATGCTAACTAAATACTTTCAGGAGAACATAATGGACTGGATTGCAGAGAACCTATGTTGTTGTTGTTGTGAGGTGATATTGATTCTGACTCATAGTGACCTTATGTACAAAGCAACGCAATATTACCCAGTCCTGTGCCACCCTCACAATCATTGCTATGTTTGAGCCCATTGTTGCAGCCACTGAGCCAGTCCATCTTGCTGAGGGTCTTCCTCTTTTTCACTGACTCTCTACTTTATCAAACATGCTGTCTTTCTCCAGACACCGTCCCTCATGATAACACATCCAAACTATGTGAGATGAAGTCTCACCATACTCGCTTCTCAGGAACATTCTGGCTGTACTTATTCCAAAATAATTTTGTTTGTTCTTCTAGCAGTTCATGGTATATTCATTATTTTCACCAACACCATCATTCATAGGCATCAATTCTTACTCAGCCTTCCTTATTCATTGTCCAGCTTTGGTATACGTATGAGACAATTGAAAATACCATGTCTTGGGTTAGGTGTGCCTTAGTCCTCAAAGTGGTATCTTTGTTTATTAACACTGTAAAGAGATCTTTTGCAGCACACATTCCCAGTGCAATATGGTGTCTGATTTCTCGATGCTGAGGCCATGGGTGTTGTTTGCAAATCCAAGTAAAATGAAGTCTTCGACAACTTCCATCTTTTCTCCATTTATCATGATATCTCTTACTGGTCCAGTTGTGAGGATTTTTGTTTTCTTCATGTTGGGGTGTAATCTACACTGAGCTTCGTCAGTAAGTGCTTCAAGTTCTCTTCACGTTCAGCAAGCATGTTATGTCATCTATATATCGCAGGTTGTAAATGAGTCTTTCTCCAATCCCCATGCTGTGTTCTTCTTCATATAATACAGTTTCTTGAAATATTTGCTCACCATACAGATTGAATAAGTGTAGTGAAAGGATATGACCCTGACCTTTCCTGATTCTAAATCATGCAGTATCCCCTTGTGCTGTTTGAGTGACTGTCTCCTGGTCTGTGTACATGTTCTGCATGAGCACTTAAGTATTCTGGAATTCCCATTCTTCACAATGTTACCTATAATTTGTTTTGATCCACACAGTGGATCATATTTAGTGCTTTGGATTATATTTAGTACTTTCAGTTATTAATAGATGAAATCTTCTGAAAATACTTTTTCTTAAGAAATAAGAAATCTCTGTACCATCAACTTGCTTAGCAAAACTTTCCTTTATTGATGATATCCAA
This sequence comes from Orycteropus afer afer, assembly GCF_000298275.1. NCBI lineage: Eukaryota > Metazoa > Chordata > Mammalia > Tubulidentata > Orycteropodidae > Orycteropus > Orycteropus afer. The sequence continues at coordinate 9,278,264 of NW_006921658.1, forward strand.
GCAAGATGAACAAAATTTCTGAATATTTCATGTTATTTTGTAGCACTGGCTGACTATACATCCAGAACAGCTTTATAATTATTAAATGAAGCTGAAACTCATGCTGAAATATCACAGACAATGCTGCCCTGTCAAATATTTGGTTCCTTTCTTGAAGTTAGTAGTTAAAAACAGTTGTAAAATATATACAGATTATTCACTAGCCATTTTGGAACCAGAAAAGAAAAGTTAAACCACACTCAAAAAATTATTCTTTGTATTTCAGGCCCTCCAGGGAAACGAGGTAAGAGGGGCCGAAGAGGAGAATCTGGTAAGTCTCTCTTTCAGCTGCTATGTGTCATTCATGTTCTAGTTAGGTTCCCGCATCTGTTCCTCTTAATTAATTATTGTTTTGTATTGTGTAGATCTCACAGGACTGTGTGTTTGTCTGTGTATGTCTCTGTGTGCATGTGTTTGAATCTTCTCTGCTAGACTCCAAAGTTTTTTCTTTAAATCTTTTTATTTCCAGCAAACTATAGGAATTAAAAATTTGTACAATATTGTTAATTGCATTTTATAATCATTGACACCCAATTTGGTTTATTTACTGTGTTGAGTCAATTTTGTCCTTCCTGTGAACAGTGGAAGCTTTCTTAGCTGCACACAGTATGGTGGCAACATGGTGCTTCCATCTCCATAGGTGGTCGGTAAATGTCTATAGGTTCTTTGCAAAAACATCTGTACTGGGGCACTGGGCTACATTTCTTGGAAAGCTATATTATTATTTTATCCAACTGGCACAGCTTTGTCATGCTTTTACTCTTATTCTTTTCAAAATTGGGGAATTTTTATTCCTCTTGTATAGCCATAGAATTTTAGTGAAGACAGGAGTCTTAGCAATCAGTCTAGCATTTTCATTTTGTAGTTAAGAATCAAATGGAGGCCCAGGGCAGTCAGATGATTCAGCCAAGGCCATGCAGCTTTTTGTTAGCAAGACTTGAAACCAAACCAATTGTCCTGACTCCCATTTCACTGAAGTTTTGCTTTCAGGCCAAATCCCTACATGCAAAGTGAAGCAAAAGTAAGATTTGTTGTTATGTACTGTCGAGTCAGACCCAACTCATAGTGACCCCTCCTTGGGTTTCCGAGGCAGTATCACTACAGAAGTAGATTGAAAAGTAAGATTAGGGGGAAAAAAAAAAAAAGAAAGAAAAAATTGGAACTGAAATATTCAAATAAGTGAGTTCACCTATTATTTTAGGAAGTCTATTACTCTGAAAATGCAGATGACCATGTGAAGTCTTACCAAGCCATTTATCCTTCCTTGTAAGATAAGAAGAAGGTAATTGAGAGACAGAGAGCCCTGGTGGCACAATGTTTAATTGCTTGGCTGCTAACTGAAAGGTTGGCAGTTCAAACTCTATGAGAGCAAAGCAGCCCCAAAAGAGAAAGACCTGGTGACCTGCTTCCATGAAGATTGCAGCCAATGAAATTCTATGGGGCAGTTCTACTCTGTCACTTGGGGTTGTTATGAATTGACTTGATGGCACATAACAACAATAATAACAATAAGAGAAGAGGAAAGTTTGAATCTAGAGTGCTGAGAAATGTTCTTTTCCTGTATTTTTCTCTAAGAATATCAGTATTAAAAACAATCAATTGCTAGATGTTGAAATGATGGACACACTTACCTATCTTGAGTAGCAGACAGCAGATTAATGTTCTTGGCCCCTTTTCCTCTTTTCTTTTGAAAAAATGTCAAAGTGAAAGGAGGTTATGAAAATTCTTTAATTTGGACCGTGTAGGAACTTCATTCCTTCAAGGGTATTCTTAAAAGTTGTCTTTTCCATGAACTTTCATGGAATTTAAATAATTGGAACATATATAGGTATCAGTTCATGAAATGTGAATTTTTATAATAAGGATGCTTGATAAATTTGTTTTGAGGAAAAAAGAATAATAAAACACTAGTGGAGTCAGGTACTCAATGAATTATTCTTTGTATCAAAAGAAATAATGTGGATTGAAAAAAAAGTGAGAATATTTTGTATATGCAAAGTTTCAAGGAAAATATAAAAGTCCATGTTCAACTACATGTGTGTTGAGAACTGATGTTTATAATTGTGTATATAATGTATGAAAAATTAAAATCCTCTTAGGTTTTGTCTGTATTTTGATGAGAATATATCATTTCAAAGAAACTCATATAAATTTTAGGACTTAAGTCATTAATATATTGACAATATTGTTGAATGGATAATATTCTCTTAACACCTAATGAGTACATGTCTCATCTGACTATTTTAATAATCTCAAGAGAGTATATATTAATTCTCCATAACTAGTCTATCATAAATGAACAAAGATTTTCCTCATTCATGTTTTACCTAAGTTTTTAGGTATATAAATTAGATGATATTCCCTTAACATATGTTAAGTAATTAATAGACAAATGTCATGGCATCTGAAGATTCCTTGAAATTTTATGTGATATTTTGTGTGCATGTATAAATATTCATTTTCTGAAGTTTCAAAGAGATCCATAATCCAAAAAAAAAAAAAATTAAGAATCATTGAATTCCAAATGACCTCCATGTCCCTTGTTTTGTGCTGATGATTATGCTGATTTAATCTTAATATTTCCATATTCACTAATTAATCTTTCCCTTTTTGTCCCTCTCTCTTCCTCCCACCTACCATAGGTCCTCCTGTAAGTATATTTGCTGCATTTTGGGTCTTCTCCATTAATCAGGATCACGTATGTTAAAGCTTTGTTAAAATATCAAAATATAATTTACATTTCAATTACAAAAATATTGCTGGCCTTTTAACAGTTACCAAGTGGGGAAGCTGAACATTGCTTGGGAAATTATTTTGTAAGCACACTATTGTGATAATATGATATGCATATGTCAATTTAAGAAAACACTTAATTTTTGATAAGATTATTCTCAGGGCCTCTTGGAGAGTAACTTACCAAGCTCCTGATTTTAAACGCTTTTCCTGGAATTCTGAGGTTTCTTTTGCAAGCAAATCTCCAAGCTATTTCACACTTCTTTTTTCATCTGTTTAAATTTGTGTCTGAAATATTTGCATTTGCCAGTCCACCAAATGTAAAGGGCAACATGATCATGGAAATGATATCCCCTGTGGGCTTGATCCAGTACTCCTTCCTTAGGCAACATTCCCTTTGAAGTCTGTTGGAGTTTTGCCCGCATAAAGAGTAAGAGATGGAGCCCTTGGAGAGTTCCACTTTCTTTTTTCTTTCCTTGGGTAGGTCATAGCTGCAGCATTCCATTCTGCTTTGTGCTCACAGGAACAGATTATCTTGTCAGCTTTGAGTTTGATATGTTTTGAGTAATATCCTGAGTATCTGTTGTCTGACCCCAGTGTTTATACTGTGCGCTATGCATTTACGGTAGCAATGATCATTGGCCTTGAGATATTTTCTTATCCCAAATAGCCAGTTTGCCCCAGGGTTCACAGACTCCACACTAGCAACTTACCTAGCAGGCCAGCAAGGTCCAGGGAGAGAGGTTTAGCATGTACTCGCTTACTTTATTCAGAGGAAGCATTGGCTTCCAAATATCTTTTGCAGCCTTCCTGCCACATTTGAGGATGGAACATAAATCATGTTAGAAATGACTCTCCTTCTGAAACTGACTTTCAGCTCTTGCTTAATGCTAGGCAGATGGCACGCCCCAGGTCTAAGAGCCTTTACTCTTTGGCTTCATGTTTAAATCTCTTTCTTTAACTAGAAGCAAACTACTACTACCCAGAGGAAACTCCTGAGATTATAACTAGGCTAGAATGTTCAAGGCCTCTTTTCATAGATATAAGTATTTGGCATGCCAGGAAATAGTTAAATCCCTTCTCTGCCTTATATAGCGACTTTCAGGTTTCTATTATTTCCTCTTTGATCCCTCACAAATTCAGGCAGTCATATAGCTCTTACTTTTTTAGGAGAAATCTTTTAGTCCAGATTCTTTACCTAAAGATTTAAATTGTTCTTCCGTTTCTTATTACGGAAGCTCTGGTGGTGTAGTGATTAAGGCATTTGACTGCTAACTAAAATGTCGGTGGTTCGAACCCAGAAGAAAGATGAGGCAATCTGCTTCCATAAAGATTTACAGCCTTGGAAACCCAGTGGGGGTTGCTATGAGTCGGAATCGACTCAATGGCAGTAAGTTTGGTTTTTGGTTTCTTGTTATAGAAAAGGAAAACAGAACTAGTATTTACTAAGGCCCTAGTACATGGCAGACATTATTCTAGATGCTTTACACGCATCATTTCATTTTGTTCTTCCAACAACCCTCTGATGTTACTATTCCCATTTTCCATTGAGGAAACTGAGCTCAGAGAGGTTAATTGCCAAAGGTTGCCAGGTGGAGTGCTTGAGAAGTTGGAATTCAATTAGATATGTCTGATTTAAAATCCTTTCTGCTTACCAAATTTTTCCCTATTCCTTATGAATTAGTGTGATAACATGGATCATTGTTATGCAAGTTTGGCAGGCCATACATCATATTCCTTGATATAAATGAATGCATAAAATAAAAGCATGACCTAAAATGTAAAATGGTTATTCTTTAAAACAGGTATTAATGCTGCCCAACCCAACAGCTTCTTGAAGAAGTTACAATGCATTTAACAAAGGGTAGCAATTTCAAAAAATAAAATTAATCATGAGTTTTCATATTGAAAGGAAAAATCTCAAGTTGCTCACATTTGATAGAACAGAAAATCATTGATTGTGAAAAAAAGGAACAAAAACCATATTGATTATGCTATATTTACTAATACATCGGAGTCTTACTCTAATACTTAGAATCCAGTATCTGAGCAGCCCTTTTGGATGAAATACCATCTAATGAAATCTTAAACTTTTAATGTCTAAATTCCCATATATTGTTTGCAAGAAATATCTGCTTTCTTTTAAATTTTGCCTTAATGTGATGGTCTTATGGAAGATTTCTATTATATTTCTTGCATTCTGAATAAAAACTTATGAAGAGTGGCATTATCATGAGTAGATAGATTTATCAACAATATATTACACATAGGCAATATCTGACTATTGACAATTTTAATTTCTAGTGACAGTTCTTTTCCTATTTTTAGCATAATTTTAATTGTATGTATACATTTTCTTTCTACTTCTCTTCAAGAATGGAAATTGTTTTTAGCAATTTTACTTGCAGAAAATTTTATTTTTCCAAAATTATATATATTTTAAAAAAATATATTAATCTCCACAAATGAAGATATGGATAGAATATCAAAGCATATGTTGCCATATTAACTGCAAATGCCCTTGTCTCCATTCTTTAAACTAAGTATAAAACACAAATTCAGTCTGAGAAGTTAAATAATCTTGCCTCTGGTGAGCAGTCCTTGACACAGAACCTCAAGAACTTCCTTCTAACCCTGAGCTTCTGTGGTGCTGTGATTTCATATGTACAGAAAGATCATAGGATGCAACCTGGTGTCCTGAAGTGTATTTCCACCTCATTCACTTCCACTGTGTTATGGAATGTGCTCCAGTAGTGTACACGACGGCATCAGGGCAGTCATTAAAATAAATACGCAATGAAAAGACTGGTTGGCCCAGGGGATAATGGCAGATCTCATTGTCACTGACCGTTGCATTTTTTTCATTGTTTCCCTTAAGTAATGAAAGGGATTTGAAAGAAAGATTTGAAATGAAATCTCTACTTAATGAGAAAGTTTAATCTAGGAACCTTTACATTTATGTCTTCATTTGATAGAGATTTAAAAAACTTGGATATATTACACTAGACTTACGTGTGACTGTTTCTTTTTGTCAGTAGACCCCATATATTAATTTACTCTTTAGGAAGCTGCTCAGCTTTATTATTCAGCCTTAACCATTTTGACAAAAAGATATTGCCACCATAGGCATCTCAGCCATAAAAGGTGGCAACAGAACAATTTTATGATAATATATATAATTTATTTTATGTGAATATTAGATATTCTGTTTTTAGTTTTCTTTCTCATAAGGGTAATATGTATTGAAAAATTGCTGTAAAGGGCTCCATGTGAACATTTTGTGTGTATTTGCCGGAATGATTTACTTAACCATTATGTTACCTGAATCCGGATGGCATGCAATTGTACCTTCTATTTTTAGATATTTTACAAATACATATACTCATGTTCTAATAAGAAGCAAAAAGTTTGATAAAAATGTACAAAATGATTTCAGAGTCTTCAAATGTAGCCAATTTAGTACCTATTTTTGACTTTTCTTTTTTTTAAGAGTTAATGTGGGACACACTTCTTTGTCCTTTTGCTGCAAAAGGAAGTGCTGTTCTAATATTCACAGGTCACCAATCAAGCCAGTCTTATAATTGTAGCCAGAAGAGAAGCAAGAGACCTATTTTAACCGGCTTTTTCATTTGTATCAGTCTATCAAACCCCATAATTATGCTTGACTGACGGAGATATGATGTTATTGTTGGTAGCTAGAACCCTCTGAGGTGTGAAACATGACGCTGTTGTGCAGCCTGTTCTGTTCCATCCACCTTCAACAATTGTCAACTCAGTTTGAAGCCTAGACTCTTGTTGACAGATGAATGAAGCAGACTTAGCCAAGTTAAGCTTGCAATGCTATTTCTGCCAATGTGGTAGATGAATTAGGGAAAGAAATCTCTGTAGAACTTTTAGATGAAAAACTCTGATGCCATTATTTCATATTGGAAAAACAATGATTTTTAAGTGAATCATGAATCTTTTCCAGATATGCTGATGACTAATATTTGTAGTAATGATCTGCTAAGTGCCACTTTACATACCAGTTCTCATAACAGCCCTGTGAACCAGATATTTATTATGCCTATTTTATGGCAGAAGAAACTGAGACATAGGCAGGTCAGATAATTTGCCTAATGCCTCATACCAAGCAGGAGGCAGAGCTGGGATTTAAAGTCAGGTCCATCTTGAGGATTCAAAATGGAGTCTCATCAGTAATCACCATGCTATTTCCCTCTAGCATCTTAGTGCTTGAAAAATTAGGTACAGCAGTTTGAATTAGGGATTTTGATGCTCTGAACAGCTCACTGAATCAGAGTGCACCAAACTCAGAGAAGTAGAATTAGAGGAAAAGAACATGTAAAGAAATTAAAGACGATCTACCCAGTGGAAAGCATACAGGCAGTGGAGAAAGGCCATTAGATACTTCCCTGGGGGAGCAACCAATAGGCAAGAATGGCTACCTGAGACCTCCCTGGGTCAAGACACACCATATCAGCATACCAGCGACCACACCAATATACCAGCAAACACCTCAAGAATCTACTTTCAGCACCTGATTTTCTCAGTAACTAGGGTCAGCTAGGTGCAAATGGGCACACACAGCACTATTGAAACCCAAGCAAAGAGCTCATTGGTGCTCCAGGAGGGGGAGCTTGCTCCCCACTCAGTGGGTCACAGAATAGGCTTGGGTTGGCATAGTGGCACTGAGAGGTCTGCGCTTGTCTTTATCACTAATATCGGGACCACAGATTACTAGCATGCACTCTCCTGACTCCAGCACAGCTGAAACCGCACACATCTTTGGCACCGCAGGTGGGTGGACTAACAGAAAAACTCCCTAACCTATTGCAGTCTGGGCAGATTGGGCTGGCACCGCAGGCGGGGGGGGGGGGGGGGTGGGGGGGGGGGCCCCGGGGGGGGGGGGGGGGGGAGGTTGGGAAGGAGAGAGAAACATCCGTGGCTGATCGCGGACCAGGGAAGTTGCCTTGGGTTGGTTTTTTGGCATTGAGGGGCCTCAGGAGCGGGGTCTGCATGTGTCTGAGCCTGACAGAAAGTGGCGACACCCTAACAACAGAAATCTTTCCTGAAATTGAGCTGTGGGTTTGTAAATAACAGTACAACATCATCAGTAGCACCCCGCTCAAAGCCCTAGAAACTGACCCTAGCAACAGCAAGCTTTCCTTCTTCCGCTCCCACTTTCTCCGCCAATAACTTCATTCATCCAGTAGAAGAAACCATATTCAGCCAACATAAAACCTCCTGGTTTGAACTCTAAACCCTTTTACAACAAACAGAAACCCATATCCACATTCCACACAGTGATTGCACCATCACAAAGAAAACTGCAGAGTGACCCAGCATACCTGAATCAATAATAAAAAAAAAATAAAATACACCAGCTTCACCTTTTCAAAATATTAAGCCATAAAACCAAGATAAAACAAATCAACACGTAACCAACAGTTAAAGACAACCTCAAAATGTCTAGGAAACAACAGGCAACCTCAAATCAAACAAACAAAAAAAGGACAAGGTATTAGAAGCAAAACCACAAAGGTCTCATTATACATGGAGGAAGAAGAGGCAATAGAATTATCTGAGAAGAAATTTCGAAGATAAGTTTATAGAGCTATACAAGAGCCTAAGGAAACCCCAAACAGAAACAAGGAGAACACAGACAGTTTCCTGGAGGAACTCAGAAAATCATTCAGGAACAGAATACTAAGATAAATGCACAGTCAGAATTCATACAAAAACAGCAGTTAGAAATGCAGAAGATGAGTACCGAAAGGTAGAGCATGAGTAACAAAATGACAGAATTACACAACACAGTACAAGCACAAAGGAGTAGATTAGAACTGGCTGAAGAAGACATATCCCAAATAGAAGACAAATCCCTGGACATTAGCCTATATGAAGAAAAATCAGAACAAAGATTTAAGAGAAATGAAGAGAACCTAAGAATTATATGCAATGACATGAGATGAAACAATGTAAGAATCATTGGAATTCCAGAAAAGAAGAGGCAAAAAAGACCACTGAGGAAACTGTGGAAGACCTGCTAACAGAAATCTTCCCCCATATCATGATGGAAGAAAAGATATTTGTCTAAGAAGCTCATAGAACCCCCCACAAGATAGATCCCAAGAGAAAAACACTGAGGCATATTATAATCAAACTTTCCAAAACCAAAGACAAAGAAAAAATTTTGAGAGCTTCCCAGGAAAAAAGAAATATTACTTATAATAATCAAACTGTTAGGCTGAGCTCCGATTACTCAGCAGAAACCATGCAGGCAAGAAGACAATGGGATGGCATGTATAAAACACTGAAGGAAAAGACCTTCCAATCAAAAATCCTATATCCAGCAAATTATCCATCAAATATTAGGGTGAAATCAAGGCATTCTCAGACAAACAGAAATTAAGGGATTTTATGAAAACCAGACCAACCCTGCAAGAAATGCTTAAGGAAGTCCTTCCAATAGAGAACCCACAACAGAGATCAACAAAATCAGGATATGTGGCATCAACACTAAGACCAAATCAGAAATGTTGTTGTTGTTGTTATGTGCCGTCGAGTCAGCCCTGACTCATAGCGACCCCTCCTTGGGTTTCCAAAGCAGTATCACTACGGAAGTAGGATTGCCCAAATAGGTACTCAAAATAAGACCATAAAACATTATACCTTAAAACCAAAGAAGTCAATCAGCACACAACAACAGCAACTAACCTATCAGAGGGAATAAAACTTCTAGGTACAGACCCTCAAATGGAGAGGAAAACAGAACAATGTCTTCGCAGTATGCACTGTTCTAAAAAATGTAGAGAAAAGAATATACTCCAAGATAACCACAGAGAAGAGTAACAATTCTTCTAAGCAAATCCAGAAGGAAGAAAAACATATGGGTTTAATAAGCACAAAACCAACTCTAAAGAAGGAAAGGGAGAAAGCATTAACCAATAAACCAAACTCAGCACAGAAAAGTATAAGGAACAAAGAAACACCAACAACATGACAAAAAAACCACAATAGAATGACATGACAGCAATCAATTCATACCTATCACTAATTACAGTCAATGTGAATGGACTGAATGCACCTCTCAGGAGAAAGAGAGTGGCAGACTGGATAAGAAAAGAAGACCCATAGATATACTGCGTACAAGAGACCCACCTTAGACACAAAGATAAAAACAAATTAAGAGTTAAGGGATGGAAAAGAATATACCAAGCCAATGGAAACCAAAAATGGGCAGGAGTAGCAATATTGATTTCTGATAAAATAGACATTAAGGTGAAAAACATCATAAGAGACAAGGAGGGACATTATATGATGCTGAAAGGGTCAATTAACAAAGAAGACGTTACAATAATAAATATCTGTGCACCCAATGTGCTCCAAAACACGTGAAGCAAATATTAACTGAATTAAAAGGGGTCATAGATAACTCTACAATAGAAGTAGGAGACTAACACACCACTTTCAAGGAGGGACAGGTCAACTGGAAAAGAACTCAACAAGGATACAGAAGAACTCAACAGTACAATCAACCAACTGGAACTCATAGACATATACAGAGCATTTCACCCAACAAAAACGCAATTCACATTCTTCTCCAGTGCACAGGGATCCTTCTCCAGAATAGACCATATGCTAGGACATAAAACAAGCCTCAATAAATTCAAAAGCATTGAAATACTACAAAGCATCTTCTCAGACCACAATGCTGTAAAATTTTTGTTATTGTTGTTATGTGCCATCAGGTCGGACCCAACTCATAGCAACCCCTCCTTGGGTTTCTGAGGCAGTATCACTATGGAAGTAGATAGCCCCATCTTCCTTCTGAGGAGTGGCTGGTGGGTTTGAACCACCAACCTTCTGATTAACCAGTCAAGTGCCTTAGGCACTGTGCTATCAGAAATTAATAATAGGAAGAGCAAAGAAAAACATCAAACATATGGAAGCTGAACAACTCACTGCTCAGAAACAATTGAGTTACAGAACAGATAAAAACTGAAATAAAAAAATTCCTAGAAACTAATGAGAATGAAGATACAGCATACCAAAACCTATGGGACAAAGTGAAAGCAGTACTCAGAGGACAGTTTATAGCAATAAATGCATACATCAAAAAAGAGGAAAGAAACAAAATCAACACTCTAGCTCATCAACTCCAACAACTAGAAATAGAACAACAAAAGAATCCTACAGTATCTAGAAGCAAGGAAATAATAAAGATCAGAACAGAAATAAATGAAACAGAAAACAAAACAAAAAAAAAAACATAGAGAAAATCAACAAAACAGAGCTAGTTCTTCTAAAAGATTAATAAAATCTATAAACCATTGGCAGACCTAACAAAAGAAAAGAAAGAGGAGATTCAGATCGCAAGAATTGTAAATGAAAATGGTGTCATCACAACAGAACCAACGAAAATAAAAAAGATACTGACAGAATATTATGAAAAACTGTATACCAATAGATTTGACAACCTAGAAGAGATGGACAAGTTTCTAGAATCACAACCTACCTAAATTATCCCACTCAGAAATAGAAAGCTTGAACAATTCCATAGCAAGGGAAGAAATAGAACAAGTCATAAAAAAGCTTCCCACAAAGAAAACCCCTGGCCCTGATGGCTTCACTGGAGAATTCAATCAAATATTCAGAGAAGAGTTGACATCTAAGCTACTCAAACTATTGCAGAACATAGAAAAAGATGGAGTACTCCCAAACTTATTTTGTAAAGCAAGCATAACACTAATATCAAAACCAGGGAAAGACACCACTAGAAAGGAAAACTACAGACCAGTATCACCCATGAACATAGATGCAAAAAACTTTAACAAAATCCTGGTTAACAGAATCCAACAACATATCAAAAAATAAATATATCCGGACCAAGTGGGATTCATACCAGGTTTAAAGAGTGGTTCAACATCAGAAAATCAATCAATGTAATTCACCATGTAAACAAAACAAAGGAAAAGAACCATATGATTATATCAATTGATGCAGAAAAGGCATTTGATGAAATCCAACATCCATTCCTGTTTAAAACTCTCAGCAAAATGAGGATAGAAGGAAAATTCCTCAACATAAGAAAGGGTATATATGCAAAGCCAACAGCCAACATCATTATTAATGAAGAAAGAATTAAGGCATTCCCCTTACGAACAGGAACCAGCCAGGGATGCCCTCTATTAGCACTTGTATTTAACATTGTATTGGAAGTCCTGGCCAGGGCAATAAGGCAAGAAAGAGAAATAAAAGGCATAAAAATTGGCAGTGAGGAATTAAAACTATCTCTATTTGCAGATGATATGATCTTGTACATAGAAAACCCAAGGGACTCAATAAAAAATCTACTGGAACTAATAGGTTCAGCAAAGTGACAGGATACAAGATCAATATACAAAAATCAGTTTGATTTCTCTACACCAGCAAGGAGTCCTCTGATAAAGAAATAAGGGAAACAATACTAATTACTATAGCTAGTAAAAAGATAAAATATCTAGGAATAAACCTCACCAGACACACAAAAGACCTATACAGAGAAAACTATAGAACACTGCTACAAGAGACAACAAAGGTACTACATAAATGGAAGAACCTACCTTGTTCATGGATAGGTAGACTAAATATTGTGAAAATGTCAATACTACCTAAAGCAATCTACACATTTAACGCAACCCAGATCCAGATTTAAACAAATTTTTTTAAGGACATGGAAAAACTAATTACTAACTTCATATGGAAAGGAAAGAGACCTCAAATAAGCAGAGCATTTCTTAAGAAGAAAAACAAAGAGGGAGGTCTCACACTCCCAGATCTTAAGAACTACTATACAGCCACAGTAGTCAAAACAGCATGGTATTGGTACAATGAT
>NW_006921658.1:9292227-9296291 GCF_000298275.1 Orycteropus afer afer
AAGTCAATTGCAGAAGGACAAGTACTGTATGAGCCCATTACTGTAAAAAGACAGAGAAGGGTTTGCTTGGGAAAGAGAACTCACCTAGTAGGTTATCAGGATGAGGAGGGAAAAGGAGGGGTTAATTTTGAGCTAGTTGGGGCCTACACACTGACATGGGTAGGGGAAGGGATATACGGGACGGATATAAGACCACCATAATAACATTAGGAAATGAGAGGACACTGAATTATAAACATAAGAGATAGACAACAGATGCTAATACCAACCAATCTATCCACAATACCACATTGCCATTAACACCAAACACCAGGCTACAGATAAACACATAAACACTTGAGATGATCAGACAGAGGTCAGTGAACAGAAGTATACTCTAGACTAAGGATAGATTCAGCTGAGGCTAATCTTGCACAGACACCAGTGATAGAAAATACTTTAATCCTTACAGAAACAATAGAAGACAGGCACAGAGTAATCCCTCACAGACATCCAGACACTATGGGAGAGAGATCCAATAGATCTACTGCCTCAGAATCATAGTACTGGGGGACACCAGACTCAACTGGCACAACAAAATACATAAAAGCATTGCTCCACATCCTACATTGGTGAGTAGCGACTGGGGTCTTAAAAGCTTTCAAGCAGCCATCTAAGATGTAGCTAATGGTCTCCTAGCATCAGAAGTGAAGAAGAATGCAAAAAAAAAAAGGCATTTAGAAGCAATCAATCCTAGGACACAATGGCCCTTGAGACCAGAAGAACTAGATGGTGCCCAGCTACCAATGCCAACCACTGAGGAAAGGAACAAATCTAGAGATCCTGGATAGAGTGGGAGGGAAAACATGGAACAAAATCCAAAAACTCAATAATAACCAGAATTACCGGTCAGATGAAATCTGGTGAGACTCCCAATACTATGGCTCTGGAATACGTTCGGCACCTGGAATAAAACTCACCCCCAGGGGCGGGCTCTCAGCCCAATACTTAACAAGATGTACATGCAGATCCCCCAACCCAGGATGCCACACCCACACACTCAATAGTCATACATCCCTTAGAGTAACAGACCATGGGACACCAGAGGACCAACATTTAAACTGAGGAAATGCAGGACAAACAGGAGTACATAAATATGAGGGGCACAGGGGGAGGGTTACAGGGTAGGGAGGGGAGGAGACCTGATTAGGGTTGGACATGGTGAATGGGGAATGAAACTAAATGTACGTGTTACATTAAATGTAGAACAAGTTCTTAAAATAAAAGTAAAAAATTAAATAAAAGCTAAGTAGGGCAAAGAAGACACTTCTCCTAGTAGAAGAGGAAAAAAAAAAAATGACACATTAATTATCTGGAGATAATCTACCCCATGGAGAGGATTGAGGTAGGGAGGAAGAGAGGATGAGAAAAAGGAAACTATTTATGCTCTTTCATGTTACCTTAGCAATATACTTGGCCAAATTAAATTGCAAAGGTTGATTGAACAGGAATTCCAAAGGATTTATGGAAAATTTTGCAGATTTGTATTTTACAGAACTGGGGTTTCTGTGCTTCTAAACATGGACTCCAAATCATCTTAAACTTATGTCTTCACATGATTTCAAATAAATGGCTTAAAAAAAAAAAAAAAAAAAAGCAACCAAAGTCAGGTCCATCTCTCTTCACATTCTGTTTCCTCCCCACATTTCTATAAGATGTTTTTCAAGCAAATAAGGTTTAAGTGTTACTACCTTCTTTTTAAGTAACTTTTTTTTGTCCTACTTCTGTTATATATGGTTCATATTAAGCTTTTCTTAGTTATCTGTAGCTCTTACGTCTTGTATGTGTTCTTTGCTATTGCTAGTTACTCAAAATAAACATACATACATATATATGGACCTATATATATATATGTAAAACAAACAAACAAAAAAAACATTGCCATCGAGTCTGTTCCAACTCATAGCGACCCCCGTTGGGTTTCCGAGGCAGTAAATCTTTATGGAAGTAGGTTGCCTAGTCTTGCTTCCACAGAGTGGCTTGTGGGCTTGAACCACCAACCTTCTGGTTAGCAGTCAGATGCCTTAGGCACTGTACTACCAGAACTCCAAAATAAACCAATACATCATCTAATTCTCATCTCACAGAAGCAAGTCATGTGGGAGGTACAAGATTGGGCGCTTGAGTAAAAAAAGCTGGTTGTAAAATTGTTACAGAGCCTTTCTGGAAATCCTTCTTTAATTCCTTCTTTGCTATATCCCTACTTAATTATTAAAATATTTTTATTTATATTTGCATTCAAAAGGGTGCGCTATTAAAGATGGAAGGGGAGCTTTGGTAGCATAGTGGCTAAGGCACTTGACTGCTAACTAGAAGGCTGGTGGTTCAAACCCACCGGCCACTCCTCGGAAGGAAGATAGGGCAATCTACTTCTGTAGTGATACTGCCACGGAAACCCAAGGAGGGGTCTCTATGAGTCAGGTCCGACTTGATGGCACATAACAACAACATTAAAGATGGAATGACTTCATTTGATACTGCCTTGGAAACCCAAGGAGGGGTCACTATGTGTCAAGATTGACTCAACAGCAATGAGAGTTTTTTTTTTTTTTTTTTTTATCAAACCATATAATTATTAATTTTTCTATAATAAGGGAGTATTATTGTTGGTGGAGGGAGAAAACCAGTTATCTCCGGCTGTGAAACACCAGGAAAGCTAAATGCAGTCATAAAACAAGGAAACAAAAACCTAGAGAAGTAATTTGTGATAAAAGGTTTTTGGTGACAAACTTTCAGTAGAATTGCCATAGGCTGTCACAGGAGGATAGATCATTGTAAGATTGTGTTTCATGGAACAAAAAGTAGAGAAAGAGAATATAATTATAAATTCTTACATGAAATAGATTTCCAGTGTCTTTTTTGTGTCTTCTGATCTGAGTGGTCCAAGCTACCACATCAGTAGAGAATACTATACTCAGTGGCATTTTGTTTCAATACTTCCTCTGCTGTTGTTTACATAGATTTAAACTCACTGCTGTGGAGTAATTCGATTTATAGCAACCCCTCCTCAGATTTCCAAGGCGGTATCTTTACGGAGGTAAATTGCCCAGTCTTCCTTACAAGGAGTCGCTGGTGGGTTTGCACCGCCAGCCTCTGGTTAGCGGTCAGATGCCTTAGGCACACCACCACCATTTAATGCCAGGTAAAGAAGAAATTTGGAATTCTACCAGTGGTAAAAAATGATAGCTTAAAAACTCTGAAAACTGGGATAAATGAGGAAGGATGTTTAATTTAAAAATAAATAAATAATAAGAAGAAATAGACATGCAAAAGTCTTGACACTATTCTTCTTTGCAACATTGTTATTTTCTTGTGGCCTATTTCTGGATACCATCTGTGTTAGAATAACTTAAGCTCTATAACAGACAAACCCTAAAATATTAGTGGTTTACCACATTAGGAATTGTGGTAGAAATAGAAATAAAAAATGTTGACAGGGCAATGCTTCATGCAAATACTCACGCTATGTAGACTCTACCATCTTTGGTATGTATGCCCCGAGCTACCCTGGGCATAGATATATAGCCACCAGATAAGGGAAGAGAGAGTGGAGGGTCAGTTAGAATTTTATGGTCCAGTACTGGACACGGATTATATCACTTCTGACCACATTCCTTTGGCAAGAATCAAGTAACATGTTCACACCTAACTGAGGGAGATAGAGAAATGAAGCTGTGGGCTCAGAAGGAAAGACAGACAGAGTTGGTGAACAGCCAGTCTCTGCTGCTCTATCTGGAAATAATTCCTTAAGCAAAAAATAGAAAGAATAAGAAACTCCCTGAGCGAAGTACACAACTACATCACTTGGGTAATAATGTGACCTCTGTCTTCCTGTAACATTGCAGAGAAGAAAAACATTCATTAAAACTATTAGTAGAAGTTTGGGGAGTTCCGGCAAGATGGCGGACTAGGCAGAAGGATTGCACACACCCTCTTCAACAAAGAAAAGGGAAACCAATTAACACAGACACAGAAGATAATCGTGGACCCCGGAGCCTTGAAGGGAAGGATACAGAATTGGACTA
>NW_006921658.1:9301202-9302917 GCF_000298275.1 Orycteropus afer afer
AAAAAAAAAAAAAAAAGAGAGGGAGAGAGAGACATGAACATGTTTAGTCATGTTTATGAAGTTTAAAGAATGAAAAACCACCATCCTTATGGGGGAGGGGAACATGATTAAAACAAAAAAGTGAGAGTTTAAGGATGGATCCCTTGGGAGCTCTGGTGGCATAGCGCCTCAGCCACTTGACTGGTAACCAGAAGGCTAGCGGTTCAAACCCACCAGCCACTTCTCGGAAAGAAGGTTGGGCAATCTACTTCTGTAGTGATACTCTCTTGGAAACCCAAGGAGGGGTCACTATGAGTCAGCTTTGACTCGACGGCAGTGAGTTTTTTGTTTTTCCTGTCTCTTAGTATATAAAATAAGAGTGAGCTGAAAGAGTCTGTTTCTCTTTGTATTAACTAGGTAGCACAAGGCAGTCAGGATTTCTAAAGAAGAAATTCAAAAGGAACCACTCACTTTTCAAGCCTTTTGCTATTGATTGCTGATAGGACAACTTCATGCTTTGGTAATATCTGATCTGTTAACAAATGGGTATCATTTGTATTTCCTGTTTTACTTTTTTGTGATCAAATACCTGAGTTGAATTGCTGAATTCTTCGACCTTCCTGTCTATGTAGACCTGTTTAATATCTTATGGGACAAATTAGGGAAGTAGCTATACAACTCCTGTGGATTTGTGAACTATTAACTAGCCATGTTCAAGAAAGCCACTCTGAAATATATTGTTACAAATCAGTTTGGACACATTTTGAATGTTGATATTTTGTACAATGGCAAATGAGTGATTTGAGGGTGTCATGGTTTCCTCATGAATGGCTACACATTTAATTTTTAGAAGTATGTGACTGCAAGGAAAGGCTCAATGTCCCCAGTCTGCCAAACTAGCTATTTAAAATGCCTGTGGTTTCTTCTTCTACAAAGAGTAGTTTCTGCTTAATTTCTGATTGTGTGGACACCATGAACTTAGCTTTGATTTGGCCCAAGTTAACTAAGTGACCTAGTTCATCTGAATTGGGTCCTGGGCAAAGATTTGAAAAGAATCCCTTCCTTTAACTTTTAACTAACTTAATTTTTTGTTTTGGTGGAATTTAAAAAACCATCAAGTCATGTAATCTAAAGTGTCTCGGGTTACTCTAAATGTTCTTTGTTGTTTTTATCATTATTTATTAATATTTCAAATGTACTTTTTATTTTCACAAGCCGTCTTGCTTTCTTCAGACTTGCTTAGAGTTAAATAAAATGTTTCTCTGTTGCTACATGCTAATATCTTCAACCTCAAAAATACAGAGACATCTCTTTTATTTCTGAAGATTTTTTAAATTATAAGGTATTTCTTCTGTATGGTCAAGGAAATGAGTAAAGGATAGATAGTATCATAGGATTTAGAGGCAGGAGAGGCTTTAAAGACCTTCAGTGATTAATTTATATAGTTATTTAAAATATAGTGCCCATTCATTCACTGACTCCTTTATCAAACCCGTATCAAATGTCTAATCTATGCCATGTCCTATGCAATATGATGGGGATAAAATGGCAGATAAGACATGGTTTCTGTCCTCAAGAATTTAGATTCTAGTGGAGAACAAAGCAAAATATGGCACTATTATGTGACGATTTATTATGTACTCACTGATCTGCACTGAACACTTTCCCTTGTTACCCTCCCGAGAGGGACCGGGTCTCCGGGAGCAAGGTAAGCACGGGTGGGCTTGTGCTTACTC
>NW_006921658.1:9306456-9321270 GCF_000298275.1 Orycteropus afer afer
TGGGCTCAAGTATAGCAGGGATTGTGGGGCTGGCGCGGGATCGGGCAGTGTTTCGTTCTGCTGTGCATGGGGTCACTATGAGTTGGAAACGACTCGGCAGCACTTAACAACAACAACAACATGAGGAGAGGTATGCTCAGGATATGTGGAGGTGAAATAGAAGAGCAGTAAATGGGTAAATAATCCAGATTGGAATGGGGAGGGGATCAGATATGCTTCTGGGTCTAAGATAATTCAAGTTGTTGCAGAGGTGAAATGTTGAAGTGGATTGTGAAGATTTTCAAGAAGGCTAGTGCCTCAGAAGAAATGCCTGGAGAACTGCTTCTGAAAAATCAACCATTGAAACCTGTGTGGAGCACAGTTCTACTCTGGTACTGTAACATTTTCAAAGCTGTTGAAGTATAAGAGCGAATGGCATTTGGGAGATGGCCTATTAAATGTGATTGGAAGGTACCGTTCTAGGAGAATAGGAAGTCAATAATGAGAGAGGATATTGGAGTAGGCTGAGATTGGGGAGGACCTTGCATGCCATGCCAAGTGGTTATCCTGAAAGTGTGTACAGTCTTTGAAAGATTTAAACAGAGGAGTAGCATAGAATAGTTAGATGAACATTTAGGAAGACTACTCTTGCTTGGAGGAGTTCAAATGAGAAGAGAGAGATGACTAGGATGATGTTGCATTTATTCAGATGAGAAGTAAAAGTGGCCTGGAAGAGTAGTAGCAGAGGTGATACAGAGAATAGATGGTATTAATGAAGTAGATAGGGCATTAATGTGCAACTAAATGTAGGAATGAAGGGGTGGGAAAAGTAAAAGGGAATAAGAGTGCAGGCCAGTGGGATAGAGAAAAACAAGGAAGAACAGGTTTGGGGTAGGGAATGATTGCTGATGTCTGATTTGGAGTTGTTGAGTTTTAGCCTCATGTGTGACCAATAAACCAAACTCACTGCCTTCGAGTCGATTACAACTCATAGTGACCCCTCCTTGGCTTTCTGAGGTGGTATCTCTACGGAAGTAGATTGCCTAATGTTCCTTCTGAGGAATGGCTGGTGGGTTTGAACCACCAACCTTCTGGTTAGCAGTCACGTGCCTTAGGCAGTACGTCACCAGAGCTCCCTTATGTGGGACAGATATATGGAAATATCCAGTAGCCAATCAGCTCAGGAAAGAGGTCTAAGCTGGAGATAAGAGCCTTAGGAATAATCAAAGTATAGGTGATTGTTGAAGTGATTGAAGCAGATGAGCCTCCTCAGGGAGAGTGGTGGCTTAGAAAGGAATGAATGTAATGAATGTGTTTACCATTTAAGAAATAGGTGGAAAAAATGAGGCCCTAAAAAGTGGAGATGGGGTGCATAGAGAAGTGGGGAAGAACCAGACAAATTCATGGGAAACACAAAAACAGAAACATTCGAAATGAAGAAAGTGATAAAAGTGTCAGATGCTACAAATTGGCAAATAAAATAAGGACTGAAAAATATATTTTACCAATAAGAAAGGTCTTGGTGATGTTATAGAGAGTATCCCCACGTGGACTCGTTGACACTGTTTTGTCACCTGACTGTGGTCTATACCTTTGCTCCGCTTGACTCTAGGTGAGTAGGATGTAGTCTTTGCACTTTCAACAAGGTGTGGATTGAAAATAGTCTAAAACATAAATAAAAATCCAGAAAGTGAAACTTGAGTTTGCAACAAACTGAGCATTATGCTGAATCCCCTGAATGAAGTGTTGTGTAGGCATACCCTGCTGTAGTCTCCTGCCATTTCACAGATCCTCAGTCTCTCTCCAGCATTTGTTGTTTGAACATTGTTCCTTCACTACTTGTGTTGTGTGTACCCTTTATTTCTGTGAAAAAAATGGACCCTAAAAAACAATTAAGTAGTTAAAGCAATTCTGTCAAAGACTAAGAGGGAGTGTTGTGTGTACCCTTTATTTCTGTGAAAAAAAATGGACCCTAAAAAGCAATTAGGTAGTTAAAGCAAAAGACTAAGAGGGAGCTTAAGTGCTATTTATATAGCATTTACATTGCAGTTGTTGTTTGCCGTGGAGTCGCTGACTCATAGTGACCCCTCCTTGGGTTTCCAAGGCAGTATCACTACGGAAGTAGGATTGCCCAACCGTCCTTCCGAGGAGTGGCTGGTGGGTTTGAACCGCCAGCCTTCTGGTGAGCAGTCAGTTATTATAAGTAATCTAGAGATGATTTAATGTATACAGGAGAATGTACATAGGTTATAATCAAATACTATGCCATTTTAGGGAGCTCTGATAGCGTAGTGCCTAAGGCACTTGACTGCTAGCTAGAATGCTGGCGGTTCAAACCCACTAGCCACTCCTAGGAAGGAAGATGGGGCAATCTACTTCCTTAGTAATACTGCCTCGGAAACCCAAGGAGGGGTCGCTATGACTCAACGGCACATAATAACAACAACAAATGCCATTTTATATAACAGACTCAAACATCTGTGAATTTTGGTCTCACAGGGTCCTGACGCCAACCCCCCTGGGATACTGAGGGCTGACTGTGTGCCTTAATACAAATCAGTCACCACAACTGGAAAATCCATGTTTCCTTGTTTAATTGAAATTCTTCTTTTGAAAACATAATTATTTCTACAGTTCGAAATAAGAAGTACTCTGAAATAAGAAGTATTTGGAATAGAGGATGTACTTCATGCCAAGTTGCACCTAACAGCTTATGAGCACAGAGGGAGGTCTTCCATTTAGTTTCTACCTCCTTCCCTTCTCTCTTTCCATAAATTATTTTTACAATGTAATCCCTGTCTCAGACAACTTTTAATCTGGTTGAAGAGAAAAGCCTTCACTTACGTTCACTATTTAATGATAATACAAATCATTTTAAGTCTAAGTGCCAAATAAATGAGCTAGACAGTCATGACACTCATTCAGAAAGAGGAAGTTTCATTCTATATGAATGGCTGGAAAAAAAATTGCATCTTGAGCTGAGGCTTGAAAGATGGCAAGTAATTGAACCAGTGAAGAGGGAGGAGGGTAGTCTAAGTGGTAATAATGAGCCATTGGAGAGTCTAAGATGGCTGGAATGGATGGATCCTGCTGGAAGTAGTAGAGGCTGCTCAGGAAGATTGGTTGGGATTCCACGTGGAGAGCTTGAATGTCAGACTGAGCAGTGTGAGTTTTAAATTTTAATAGGGAAAGCTATGAGTTGTTTGATAAGCAACAAATGAAAGCCAATTTAGAATTACTGGTCTAAGAGTGATTTGCAGACTAGCATCTGAAGGACATATGGAGAAAGCCTGGGCTGGGCTGCAGGCATACTTAGGAAGAGCTTCATCTGAGAAAGGTGACTAAGGAAGAATTATAGGACTTACAGAATGGATATGAGGAGAGAGGCAGAGGGAGAAGTTAACCCTGTTTCTGCAGCAGAGCGCTCACTGCAGAAGCTGCAGCACAAGAAACAGAGCCTTTATGGGGAATAAAATATTTCAGCCTTGAATATATCCAGTTTAAGTCATTGGTGAGATATCTAAGTAAATATATTTATAGACTTTGAAGATATCAGACTCTTCTCGTGACTACAAGCATCATTTCCCTGAAGTCTTAGTCAGCATTTCTAGAGAAACCAGTGATACACACATACACACAAACATGCGCACACAGACATATACACATGGGGATAAAGAGAGAGGGGGGAGAGCGATTGAGATTTACTTCAAGAAATTAGCTCCTTTGATTGTGGGACTGGCAAGTCCAACATCCCTAGGTCCGGTGGCATTCGAGAGGCTTCTGCAGCCTTGTGTTCTGAGTTCCGGAGGTCAACCAGCAATGGAAAGAGTACAGAGTACAGAGCGAGAGTGAATTCTGCCAAAATATCTACTTATACTTTGAAGTCAAAACACACCTGTGGTACTTATGTTTGTGTGTCAACTTGGCTGGGCCTGGTTGAGTGGCTGGGCAGCTGGTGGTAGTTATTCCCCAGGATGAGACTGGCAATCAACTCCATGGTGGGATCTACCACACGCAGCTGAATAGCTGCCTTTGGGATGTGGTCTGCTACCTGTATATAGGAAGAAACCTTGGGAATGGTCTCTAGCTTGTGGCATGCTTGGACCCTGCATGTAGCCATGTCATTGTTCAGCAGCCTGCCATGCTCTGCCGACCTTGGGACTTAAAATAGACTTGAATTAATGGCCTGCCATGTGGTTTGGTAACAGCAGGACTATGCCATTTTATTTGTCAATCTTGGGCTGGTTAACCTCAGCAGCCAGTAGCTGCCTGAGTGAAAAGATGCCTCTAGCTTCAATAGGCCAGGAGCAAGAGGCAAAGCTGAAGCCCAAGGTTGAGGGGCTTTCACCCAGCTCCTAGAGCCTGGCACTTTGAACTTGGACTTAAAACCTCCAAACTGGAAGAGAATAAACTCCTGTTTGTTAAGGCCATCTCATTTGTGGTATATTTCTTGTCAGAGCGGCACTAGGTAACCAGAACAACACCCTAAGGAAACTCCTTTTCAACTAATAGATTGATTACATTACTTTAGATTACATAATGAAAAGTGATTATATTAGGTTACATTGTGGAACAGCAACTAGTATAATATTTGGCCAAACTACTGGGAACCATAGCCTAGCCAAGTTGACACATAAAAATAACCTTCACACTGGGGCTTTGTATGTGGTTGGAGTGGAAATAGAAACAAGCAAATGATTCTGCAAAATGGCAAATAAGAAAAGGACTGAACAGAGTCCACTGGGTTTGCCAATAAAAAGGGCCTTAGTAATGTTTTCAGATAAACACCTTTTCAAGTTGTACTTCAGGTCTCTACTGAATATGCACATATATACCCTCACACTTGTTACTTTATCACTCTCTTCTTCCTCTGTAAATCCTTCTGCTTTTTTCCTTCATTTCTTTTCTTGATTCAGCTTTCATATTCCTTGTGCATAACATTATAACTTGGCTGTAAATATACATACCTGATTTGATAAACATTCTTGGCTAATAATTATGCAATACATTTAATTTGAAGTTAGAGATCAAAAGCCCTTAAAATGGATCACTTGATGCTTACAGTGATGCTCTATTTTATACACTAATTGTAAGTGAGACTCAGAAGGAGAGCAGTATATTTGTGGCCACATTACTTATAAGTGGCATATAACCCACTACCATCAAGTCAATTCCAATTCATAGTGACCCTCATTGGGTTTCCAAGGCAGTAAATCTTTATGGAATTAGATAGTCCCTTCTAATTTTGAACGTCCAACCTCTGGTTAGCAATCAAATGCCTTAGGCACTGTGCCACCAGAGCTCCCCAAGTGGCATATGGGCAGCACAAATACTAAATATGGCAAATAAATATAGACCCCCAGAGTTTAAATAAAAGGCCACAAAAGAATCTCCCCTACTTGACACATTTGAAGATGAAACATTCCTGGAAAACTGGTATTAGGAACCTCTGCAAAAGAAAATAGAGGTTAGTGATAGCATTTCTGCTGCTCAGAGCCCATCTCATGATTGAGGGAAAAGACAAAAGGGCCAGAAGGGGCTGGCCGGGGTGGAGGTGAGCATGAGGCTGGAAGATTGAGGGAGGTAGCCTGGCGAGCCTGGGCTGCAGACCAAACCAGAGACGCAAGGGGCTTGCTTTTCCTAATAATAGCACCATCATTCTCTCCTGTCCTCCTCTCTTTTGACCTGTCACACCTCAGAGTTCACTGGAAGGAAAGGGAAGTAGAAGAGATATAAAAGCTGGAGTATTTACAGAAAGTGGCTGAATCACCACTTCCTTCAATTAAGAAACCAATAAAGTCCACATTTGTGTAGCTAACCCATAAAAAAGGAGCTCTGATGGTGTAGTGGATAAGACACTTGACTGCTAACCAGAAGGTTAATGGTTCAAACCCACCAGCCACTCTGTGGAAGAAAGATGGGGCAATGTACTTCCGTGAAGATTTATAGCCACGAAAACCCAATGGGGTCGCTATGAGTCAGAAATGACTCAATGGCAGTGAGTTTGGTTTGTTTTCTTTTCTTTTTAACCCATAAAAAAACAAAAGCAAATGTTTGGCAGGCATAGTAGAAACCTGATCTGGAAGCTACAAATTTAAAAACAATTATTTTAAATTTCATATCACAAACTTCGTTTTGGAGGCTTCCGTTAGTTATATCTACGTTAGGATATTCTTCTGGGAGTAGAAACATAAGCCCTCCAGAGCTCTGTGAGGTCCGGGAGCCCATGGATTTTATAGAACACTTGAAAGCATACTTTAGTCCTGTACTGCAGACTCAGTATCTTACTCTGATATATAATTTCATTCAGCAGTACTAGACATGCATACTTTGTCTCTTGATTTGCAGTTTTGGGAACAATTTCAACTTGCTTCCTTCCAGAGAACATTATTAACAACCAATTGGCATACAGTTTCAGGCTTTTTCACAGGTGAGAGTGAAAATTGAAAGAGTGGATTAGAGAGTTCTCAGCAGGCACCCTGGATAATTTATCGCCTTTCTGTTGTAATGGCTGAATGTATATCTTTCACCATATGTAGCTTTCCATGTAGACTCCTAATCAATGGTAAAGAATAAGAACTGGTTTTTAAAATCCATCCCTTGGAGTGGAACTAATCAGCTTGTGGTTTCCTTTCAGGTAGTCTGACGATTATCCAATATGCCCTACAAATACACTCTGACAGGAAATGACCTAAACCCCCACTTCCAGTTGTGTGGATTATTTATCCTAACATCCCCTTCACCCTCACCCAACCCTCTACTTTGCATATTAAAGTTAAGCCTCTAGTCATTGAATCTCCATGTCTGGAAAGTTAATCTGGCATTGCCATTACATAAAACTTACTTTGTACATCGCATGGCATGAGTTGAAAAGAAACTATGTTGGAATTCTTGTATTGTTTACCAGTTTGAAAATCATGTGAAAAATGAGGATTTATCCTGCAGCCTAAGTAGTTCTCCTGGGTTTTATTTGTTAAGAATGTTATTTTTCCCATAGGCATTACCTGCTCTGTTTAGAGGTAAAATATTTCTTATTTTATCTTTAGTTTGGTATTGTTAATAGAATTTAGGAGGAGAGAATTTGAAGAGCATAAACAAACTTATGGCAATTTCAGATCACTGGAACATTCTGAACAAAATGAAAAATTGCTTGACCTTGTATCAAATATCATAATTCGTAAGAAATTCACTACAGAAATTGTATATTTCCTATAATATGAAGTTTCCTATCTGCATGTATTTAATCAAAACCACAAGAAAAATGAATTCAGATTGTGAAACCGCTTCTTATTCATTGTTGTGAGGAGGGGAAGCTTTTATTTTGTCATTAAGAAGTATCAATAAAGAGGAGGTAATTTCTTTCTTCCGTATTCCAAAAGATCAAAACCACTGCCATCAAGTTGGTTCTGACTCATAACAACACTATAGGCAGAGTAGAACTGCTCTGTAGGGTTTCTAAGTTTGTAAATCTTATGGAAGCTGACTGCGTTATCTTTTTCCTGTGGAGCCGCTGGTGGGTTCAAACCTTTTGGTTAGCAGCCAAATGCCTTAACCACTGTCCTACCAGGAGCCTGTAGCCTTATTAGCTTCTAGAAATTCCAGTACTTTCTAGAACTTCCAGTAGCTACTTCCACTTAGGTCCTTTCTAGGCTTGTGTACTATTAAGAAATAAATTAATTAGAGAGCTTTCATTCTTGTAAATTATTGCTAGAAATTGACTTGTCTTGTGTCTCTGTAGTAAGGTCCCTGGGTGGTACAAACAGTTAGTAGTCGTCTACTAACTGGAAGGATGGCAGTTTGTACCCAGCCAGCAGCCATGAAGATGAAAGTCCTGGTGATTTTGCTTCTGTAAGGATCACAGCCAAGAAAAGTAGTTCTAATTTGTAACACATAGAGTCATAATGCATCAATATTGATTTGACAGCAACCTTTCTTTTTTTTAATGTCTCTGTAGTAGTAGCAATTCAATATATTGCCCTAAATTGTAGCGATTACCAAGATTACCAAGATGTAACCAAGAGAGTTTTAACTCAGGGATTTATAACACCTGTATTATATTTTCAATAAGTTACACTCCATGGGCAGTATAAGTATTCCTTTTGGAAAGAGTTTTGCTAACAGTCAAGGGGATGGCTTATTGTAGAGTGTTTCTTGTTTGGGGACTGAAAAATAGCATTATTTGGGGCATGAAATGTTTCCTTGCTACATCCTATTCTTGTTGGTTGATAAGGAGCTATATAGCAGGTGGAACACTACTAAAATCATTATGACAAATCTCTTAGAAGAAGGTATCCCTTCTGTTACATATTTGTTCTCACCTTGTCTTACTGTGTGCTGGCAAATCTCCTAAATAATTAAGATATGAAGAATGGTTACAGTAAGGGTAAGCTCTGAATTTTTTATCTTAAATTAGAGAGCTTTGAACTTCTTACTTTTAAACTATAATCACAAATAACTAAACACTGTTTAGTTTTATCCATTAAGAACATATGTGAAGGTCAGTAATAATGAATATATGTGCTTATATAAAACTTGAGTTTCTTGGCTATACACACAGACATATGTGTTATGTATACTAAAAGACACATAGTGAAAATAAATTTTAATATTGACATTTACGGGCTTTTAATGTCTCTTTAACTGATTTATAAAAGATGGATCTATAGATATTGTCCAAGGTAATATTGTGTCTTTACTGAGAATGTCTTTTGTACACAAAAGCCACCAGCCACTCCTTGGAAAGAAGATGGGGCAATCTACTTCCATAGTGATACTGTCTTGGAAACCCAAGGAGGGGTCACTATGAGTCGGGTCCGACTTGACAGCACATAACAACAACACAGAAAAAAAAACTATATATATATATATATATATATATATAGTTTTTAGAAGAAAGATCATTTCAGGCCATGGAAAGTCTCAGATTATATAAATTTTTCAATAAAATACTAAAATTATACAATTTAAGTTGATGGAAACCTCCAAGATCAAGTCAAAGCATTCTCTTCATTTTTTAAATGAATTAACTAATTAAAAGTGAAGACCAAGCAAAGTCGAAGCAAGACATTGGTACATTGACATAGAACTATTTTGCAGCAATGAAAACAGGCACAATGAATAATGGTATATAGTAAGTTTTGTCTGCATTAACTCATTTTTAAGGAAATATCTTTAGAAAGGCTCCAGAATTGAAACTGTTCAATTAATCAAAGTCATCATACCACATCTGTAACAAAGATTCATCTCTCACTGAACTTTCGTCAACTAATTTTTCAGAAATGCTGTTTTTCACAGTTTATTGTGCTCTTATCATCATGGCACAAACCACATCAAATATATTTCTTGAGTGACACTCAAGATGAATTAGCCATGTATATTCTAATTCTAGACATGGAAGTTTCAATTTCTTAAGAGAAATGAAAACTTTAAGGTAAAGATGTCCTTCACATTTCCATCAGTCTAGATGTAATCTTCCACAGTTTTGTCTTTTAAATATTGCAAAATTAAGAAACAGAACAACATGATGAAGAGAATGTTTCCTACTCTTTAAATAATATTATTTTTTAATTATTTGAGTTAAATCTCAAACCTTTGTTAATATTTAAAAGCTTGTTTTATTTTTTTTTTACTTTAATGAAAATAGGACAGAAAATTTGTGTATCTATTTACTATTGATTTGCATTAAAATATCTGAATAATTTGGTATTATTTATTGAGTTTGATTTTATTTTTCTTCTGGATTTATACTTTTTGATTTAGATAGTTATTGTCTGTGAAAGAATAAAAATCTTTTATAGCATAACAAAGCTAAATGGTATAGAATGTTTGATATAAAGGATATTGCTGGAATTTTTTTTTTTTCCCCCTATAAAGTTCAGAGAAAAACTTGATTCTACAATGTTGTTGAATGGGTTTAATAGTTCTTATTATCCTTTTCCTGGTATGTTTTTTTTATGAATGGAAGAGGCTAAAAGGAAGAATTTAGATACCTGACAAATTTCTATGCCAGGAAATAGGCAAGTTAAAACTCCATTTTCTAGGATTACAAAGCTAAAATTTCCAAATTTATTGTTTTATTCAAAAATTCAAAAATCATCATGGTTTGGTTGAATTGCTTAACCTCTCTCTCTTCTGATTAGGACTGCCTTTCACTGTTCCTGCCTGCTATTGCAACATGACTGTGCAAACCGGGAGACTAGATTCCACTATACTATAGATTGTCCATGTGGGAATAGACAAAGGAGTTAAAGGAACTCAGAACTGCACTACACCTACCTTCTGACATTGGTGAATAATCCTCCCCTGCTTAATGGCAGAAGCAGGTCCTTTGACTTCCTTTGTGATTAAGGACAGTGCTACATAATTCTCATGTCCTAGTTCATGCTTCATACACCTATACCCTCCTCGTGTATGTGTGTGTGTGTGTGTGTGTGCGTTAGATGTATGTGAACTGAACTGAAACTTCTTCCTGAACTCTCATTTCAATGAGAAAAAAATAAATGGCTTAGGTTTGCAGTTTGTCAAAAGCTTTGAAAAGATTGCTTTAGCAGACTTTATATTCTGGAGGTTTGGACTGCCTCTCTACCTCATTTAGGGGGGATCTGGTGGGATAGACCAATTTACTTCATGCACACCAATTATTAATACAAACATCTACCTTGGCCTACTTCCTTTAATTTATTCAATTTCAGGGATGGCTACTCAGCCATGCTCCAAGAGGGACATAGAACCATTCATGCATGGGGGCAACGCTTTATTCTCTCCCCGCTAGACTCCAAACATGCTGTGGCTACAGCCCATGGAACACTTTCTTTTATCCCTCAGCAGTTATATAGAGTCATTCAGAAAGAACCTGCCGAGCCTCATCAATAGAGGTAATTTAGCCAGTGGCTCTAAAAAATGCTAAGCTACATTTCTTGCCTAAGAACATTTATGTTATGGTGGTAAAGAAATGAATTCAGAATACTCTTAATGATAACGTTGTTGTTATTACGTGCTATCGAGTTGGTTCCTACTCAAAGCAACCTCATGCACAACAGAAAGAAACACTGCCTGCTCTTGGGTCATCCTAACAATTACGGCTGGGTTTGAGCTCACTGTTGCCGCCACTGTGGCAATGCATCTGGTTGAGAGTTCACTCTTTTTCACTGACCCTCTACTTTACCAAGCATGATGTTCCTTCTCCAGGGACTGATCCCTCCTTATAACATGTCCAAAGTAAAGGAGATGACATTTCACTGTCCTCACTTCTGAGGAGCATTCTGACTATACTTCTTCCAAGATAGATTTGTTCATTCTTCTGGCAGTCCATGGTATATTCAGTATTGTTCACAAACATAATTCAAAGGCATCAATTCTTCTTCTTGAAATGCATAATTATTCTATACTTCCAATGACTTTGGAGTCCTTATTGAACATAATGCATAAATTACCTTTATTATTTTATGATAGAAGCCTTGATGGTGCAGTGATTAAAACACTTGATGCTAACTGAAAGATCAGTGGTTTGAACCCATCATCCACTCCACAGGAGAAAGATGTGACAAGTCTATTTCTGCAAAAATTTACAGGTTAGAAAACTCTGTCTTACAGGGTCCCTATGAGTTGGAGTTGACTCAATGGCAGTCGGTTGGTTAGTGCTGGTCCCTCGGTGTCTCACTCAGCAATGCGTGTCTCTTGCGTCTCTTTCCTAGCAGCACGTGTCTCTTTCAGGGGCGTGTGTCTCTTTCAGCAGCACGTCTTCCTCCACCAGCAATCAGAGAGAGTTCTGCTTCCAGGAGGTCTCCTTTAGAGCCCGCAGGCTGGTCAAACTAGCCAATTATGGCATCAGAACTCTAAGCACCTGAGAGAGAGTGAGCACCTCCCAGAACATTGTGTTGTGCTACTCCCAACAGAAATACTCCAGGTGGACACCTTCAGCAATCAGGAGCTCCTCAGTTGCTCATAGCAAATTCCACCTTGGAGTTTACAAAGACTTATGGGTAGAAAAGCCACACAAAGTAATTTACTACACTGCAGTTAGTTAGTTAGGAAACCCTATGGAGCAGTTCTTCTCTGCCTTATGAAGTCACTATGAGTGGGAATCAATCAAATAGACTTGGTTTTGCTTTTATTTTAAACATACATTACAGAGATTATATATCTGCAATTAAACCTAAAGAAAATCATAAAACAATTTAAATAAGTTAAAAGCATGTTTAAAAAAATCTATATAGATGTATTGGTACAAAACTACAATAATGTATTAACATATCAGGCATTCTACTAATTGATAAAATTAATAATCACTTATTGAATATATACCACTGCATATGTCACAAAAAATGCAGAAAGAATAAAATATTAATCTGACAAGGAAATGAAAATTGATCTGCCATCATCTTTCTCTCCTCCCAAACTCCTGCCATCAACCTGAACCTCTTCAATAACTTAACATCAAAGTTCCTTGTCTTCCTTGACAACAACCTTCATTAACACTGCACTTCAGCAACTCATTCCCATAGCTTCATCCTGGTTTTTGTCATCCTTTTAAAATGTCCCATCTCTGAAATTTTCAGTTCTAATAGACTAATCTTCTATAATCACTTCCTGGTCTTGCTAGTACTTAACTTCTTATCTCCCCTCCCAGGGTATCTGTTCTTTGACCTTCAGTCCTTCAACACCTCCATTTCTCTAGTCCAGTCTCCATTACACAGTCTCTATCTGGTCCCAGCTATGGGCTACTTCCTTCCCAGTCATCCCAGACACTGTGGTGTACAATCTTAGAAAATCAGTTTCTATTGACATCCTCAGTCCTTTATCTTTATAAACATCTACTTTGAAAATCCATGATTTTAGATTGTTTTAATGATCTAATTTCTCTTCTACCCACAGCCTGCTGGACTCTGTTGAAAAAATGTAACACAAGTATTTTCTGATGCTGTTTGTTCTGCTGACATATTTATGGTGTCCAAACTGAGACAGCCTTTCTGTGTTCTTGGGCAATACTTTCAACTAGTCGTCTGTCTGTCCCATCCTGCATGATGGCTATTCTGACTTTCACCGATCTCTTCAGCCCCATGCCTGTTCTTATTCTGGACCTCCTCATTATCAGTGAGAAAAACTACTCCAAAAATCTCAATTTCAAAAATTCTTTTTTTCTGATCAGTGCCTCCTCACTTTCAACCTCTATACCTCTGTCTAGTCCTTTGACTCCAACAATTCCTTGGCCATATAAGCATCTCCAACATATTTTCACTAGCTAACAGCCCTCCCATATTTTCACTTTCATCCTTAATGGTTTGGATGTCATGGTCCATCATTATAATCATGCTCTGGTGTGTACCTGTAACTGCCCCCCCCCCCGCCCCAATTGCTTCTCCTTTCTGTTCTGGCCTGAGAAAACTCCAACCTTGGTTAAATCTAACTCAACCTCTTTTCTACACCTACACCCAAATCCCTGAATGTGAGTGAAGGAACACACAGATCCACTAGCTAGTCTAACTTTAATATCATAACCACTGATTTCAGGACAGTCCTTAGTGATGTCCAGCAGTCCCTTCCATGTCCTTAATGCAGTCACTCTCTTACTTTCTTGAGGGTGATTTGATACCCTTTTTTTTACTCCTGAAACCTCTAGCAGCTTTCCCCTACTTATCGTCATTAATCCCCTTCTTTCTTATATTTTTTGAGAAAATAGAAGGAATCAGAATACAACTTCTGTACACTTCCATCACCAAATCTGCTAACTCAGCTCTGTAACCTCTATTATTCTGTTACAAGGAATTAACTTGTCCCTTCACTCATGCAAGTGATCCCATGATCTCTTGTTCAAGGTCATTGCTTTTGTAATTGCCTCCCTCCTATATCATCATTTTTTTCTTCCTATTGAATAATTCCTTTAGCATTCAGTTATCCCATAATATCTTCCATCTTCAAAAACATGATAAAACTTCCTTTACTCCATATTTTCCCACAGGAACTCTGGTGGCACAGTGGCTAAAGCATTCATCTGCTAACCAAAAGGTCAGCAGTTTGAACCCACTAGCTGCTTCACAGGAGAAAAATGAGGCATTCTGCTTCTATAAAGATTTAGGGCCTTTGAAACTCTATGGGGCAGTTCTACTCTGTCATATAGGACCGCTATGAGTCAGGATCAACTTGCTGGCAATGGGTCTGGTTTTTAGTTTTGTATCATTGATTTTTCCTTCCAACTGAATAATTCCATTAGCATATAATTATACCATGATATCGTCCATCTTCAATTTTCTTTTTTTTTTTTTTTCAACTTCCTAAACTCTGTATCTTCCCATAGAAGCTCTAGTGGTATAGTGTATAAAGTATTTGGGTGCTAAGTAAAAGGTCAGCAGTTTGAACCCACCAGCTGCTCCATGAGAGAATAATAAGGCAGTCTGCTTCTGTAAAGATTTATGGCCTTTGAAACTGTATGGGGAAGTTCTACTCTGTCCTATAGGGCCACTATGAATTGGAATCAACTCAATGGCAGTAGGTTTGGTTTCTGGTTTTGTATCATCAATTTTTCCTTCCTATTGAGTAATTTCACTAGTATACAATTATACCACAATATCTTCCATCTTCAAAAACTGTTTTTAAAAACTTACTTAATTCCATATCTTCCCCCAGTTGTTGTTGTTGTTAAGTGCCGTTGAGTTGTTTCTGACTCATAGCGACCCCATGCACAGCAGAGCGAAACACTGCCCGATCCTGCGCCAGCCCCTCAATCCCTGCTATACTTGAGCCCATCATCACAGCCACCGTGTCAATCCATCTCGTTGAAGGCCTCCCCCTCTTTCGTCGACCCTCCACCCTACCAAGCATGACATCCTTCTCCAGGGA
>NW_006921658.1:9322440-9351712 GCF_000298275.1 Orycteropus afer afer
CACATTCTGTGGGATCTTCCCCCAGAGACTGTCCCATTTTTCTTTGTTTTGCTCCTGCCTTCCTTTATTGAAAAATTCCTAGAAAGAGTTTTCCATACTCATCAAATACTGTTTTCCCATTCTCTCTTGAGCCTAATAAGGCTTTCATCTATATCACTCTACTGGAAACATTCCTGTTAAGATCACTAATTACTTTCACTATGACAAATTTAGTGGTGAGAGATCAATCTACATCTTACTGGACCACATTCAACACAGTTGGTCACTCCTTCTTTTTTGAAACTCTTTCCTTACTGTTTCCTTGGCCAATATTCCTTTTTCAAGGTGCTCAATTAATATAGTGCATAAATTACCTCACTGGCTATTCAATCTCAGGATTGCTTTTTTTTTTCTTTTTTTTTTTTCTTCTTCACAGTCTCTGAATGTTGGAATGCCCAAAGGCTCAGTTCTTAGACCTTTGTTTTTCCTTATTTTCATTCACTCATTAGGTAATGTCATATAATATCATTGCTAAATATTAAAAAAACTATACCTATTGTCTTCAAGTTGATTCTAACTCACAGTGACCTTTTATTATCTAAAGATCAAAGACTCCCAAATTTATATCTCCAGACTAGACTTCTCTGAACTCTGAACTTGTATATCCAACTGTGTACTCCACATTATTATTCAAACTTCCAAAAGTTGAACAAACTAAAACTCACTGCCGTCAAGTCAGAACCGACTCTTAGAAACCCCTACTTGGGTTTCCAAGGCAGTATCACTAAAGAAGTAGATCACCCAATCTTCCTTCCGAGGAGTGGCTGGTGGCTTTGAACCTCCAGCCTTCTGGTTAGCAGTCAATTGCCTTAGGCCCTATGCTACCATGTCAAAAATCATGTTCTTGAATTACATCTCTACTCTCCATATTCACTTTCCATATAATCTTCCCTCTGCCACTAAATGGGAGCTCTGGTGGCGTACAAGATCTGCTTCCATTACCTCCTTACCCTAGGATCTCCTTGCCCCTTACCCCTTTTATTTCACTCACCAATGTTCATACACAGTCTGTTCCTTGAAAATTTAAGCATACCTCCACTTTATAAAGCATTTACACTTGCTGTTCCTTTTCCCTCTGTCCAGAGTCTTTCTGTCACCTCTCTATAAAATAGTGTCCTCCCAATCCTGATGCTCTCTGCCCTCCTTATTCTCATGTTTTTCTTCTAAGCTTTTATAACCACCTGCCACATTGTTTACAAACATTATTTTAACATCTTTCTCCCCTAGTAAGAGTAATAACAGGGACTTTTGTTTTCTTTACTATATGTGCTATTTCTACTACCTTAAAGAATGGCTGACACATGGTAGCTGCTTAATAAATATTTATTGAATGAATAAATAAATGATCAATCTATTCCTCCCACACCTACTCCACTAGCAACAAATTTGTACTTAAGGTGCATTGAGGTTTAAAATTTCTGCGTCCGTACACCTCAGTACACTTTAAGTAGTTTCTGCTTCCATACACCCAAGATTTTCTCTCTGTGCTCATCTTCTTTCTCCTTTTCTTAAACAAAATGGTTTCCTTCTATTAATCCTTATTCCAGGGTTCTATTTCATCTTGTGTTCTCACATACTGATTTTGTTCTACAAATCATTGCCATTTATTTTCTGTCAACCAACTATTTTATGTCAGTTTATAAATGTTTTTGAATCATTCTCAAACTAATAGTCCTACTAAAACAAAGAAAGCAACAATGAAAAAAAAAAAAAAAGCTTTTAGCATAGTGGCTAAGGCACTTGACTGCTAACCAGAAGGCTGGCGGTTCAAAT
The DNA here is from genome assembly GCF_000298275.1 of Orycteropus afer afer. Taxonomy (NCBI): domain Eukaryota; kingdom Metazoa; phylum Chordata; class Mammalia; order Tubulidentata; family Orycteropodidae; genus Orycteropus; species Orycteropus afer. Next base: position 9,324,253 of record NW_006921658.1, read on the forward strand.
CTACCAGGCACTCCTCGGAAGGAAGGTTGGGCAATCCTACTTCCGTAGTGATACTGCCTCGGAAACCCAAGGAGGGGTCGCTATGAGTCGGGGCCGACTCGACGGCAAATAACAACAACAACAACATATCCCTCTTCAGCTACTATCTGATTTCTTACCTTCCTTTCCCACATAGTTACTAGAAAAAATCCATCTACTCAGGACAGAAAATACTTGGCACATATGCTTTCCACTTTTTGTCTTCTAAAGACATTGCTGATTAATCTTAATGCTCCTTTCCAAAGTCTGTAACCCAGTCTCAGAACCTTTTCAACACAGTATTGCAGCAGCCATTAACAATCAATCAGAGTTGGCATTTGAGGTAAAAACTACTTGCCATCTTCATTCTTGGCTTAATTTCCTTGTCTCACTGCTCAGTTAATTACAGTAAACTTCTGACTGCCTACTTATTAAATTCAGTCAATGCTTTGCAATGCTCATTTTATTTTTTTTAATTATTGTTTTTATTAATTAACTGTCCAACATATCTCTCAGCAGTAATCATTCCTTCATTCTTTGGCTATATTCCCTTTGCTTCTTCATATTAAAATGATTTTAATGATTTTTTCATTGTTGTAAAATGTAGATAGCACCATATTTGCCTATTCAATATTTTTCACATATACAATTGAGTGCAATACCCAAGCCACCAAAGTATGCAAACTGACAGACAAGTGGTGGCCAGTATTTTGAATACCAGCAGGGTCACATATGGTTGACAGGCTTCAGCAAAGCTTCTAGATTAAGGCAGACTAGGAAGAATGATGGGATCTTCCACTGCTGAAATAATTGCCCCTGAAAATCTTACGACTAGCAGTGAAGCACTGATATATTACTGGAATGCTTTATGAATAGCAGTGAAACGTTGTCTGATATAGTGCTGGAAGATGAGCCCCTCAGGTGGGAAGACACTCAAAATATGACTGGGGAAAAGCTGCCTCCTCAAAGTAGAGTCGACCTTAATGATGTGGATGGAGTAAAGCTTTTGGAACCTTCATTTGCTGATGGGGCATGACTCAAAATGGGAAGAGACAGCTATAAATATTCACTAATAATTGGAACATAGAAGGCAGGAAGTATGAATCTAGAAATACTGGAAGTTGTCAAAAGTGAAATGGAACACATAAAGATTGGTATCGTAGGCATTGCTAACAAAATAAAATAAAACCCAAACTTACCGCCATTGAGTTGGTTCTACCTCATAGCAACTCCCATTGGGTTTCCAAGGTTGTAAATCTTTATGGAAGTAGATCACCCCGTCTTTCTTCCACAGAGCCACTGGTGGCTTTGAACCACTGAACTTCTGGCTAGCAGCCAAATGCCTTTCTTTTATCTTAAGTGTTAGTGAGTTGAAAAGGACTGGTATTGGCCATTTTGAATAAGAAAATTATATGGTCTCTAGTGGGAATGAAAAATTGGAGAGGAATGGTGTGGCATTCATCATCAAACAGAATGTTTCAACAGCTATCCTGAAGTACAATGCTGTCAAGTGATAGGATTTTATTCTATCATTCCTACAAGGAAGACTAGTTAATACTACTATTATTCACATTTACTCACCAAACACTAAAGCCAATGATGAAGAAATGGAACATTTTTACCAACCTTTGCAGTCTGAAATTGGCCAAACATGCAATCAAGATGTATTGATAATTACTGGTGATTAGAATGTGAAAGTTGGAAACAAAGAAGGAGCATCAGTAATTGGAAAATATGGCATTGGTAATAGGAATGACGCTGGAGATCGCATGATAGAATTTTGCAAGATGAATGACTTACTCATTGCAAATATCTTTTTCAACAATATAAACAGTGACTATACACATGCACTTTGCCAGATAGCATACACAGGAATCAAATCAATTTCATCTGTGGAAAGAGGCGATGTAGAAGCTCAATATTATCAGTTAGAACAAGGCCAAGAGCTGACTGTGGAACAAACCAGCAGATGCTCATTTGCAAGTTAAAAATGGAGATAAAGAAAACTAAAACAAGTCCAAAGAGCCAAAATATGACCTTGGTTGTATTCCACCTGAATTTAGAGACCATTTGAAGAATAGTTTTGACATATTGAACACCAATGACTGAAGACCAGATGAGTTGTGGTATGACATTAAGGACACATCAGAAATGAAGAAAGCAAAAGGTCATTAAAAAGATAGGAAAGGAAGAAAAAAACAAAATAGATGTCAGAGGAGACTCTGAAACTTGTTCTTAGACAGAGAGTAGCTAAAGTGAGTGGAAGACATGATGAAAAAAAAAAGAGAGAGATGAACAAAAGGTTTCAAAGGGCCGCTTGAGAAGCCAAAGTAAAGTATTGTAATGAAATGTACAGACTTAGAATTAGAAAACCAAAAGGGAAGAACATGTTCAGCATTTCTTAAGCTTAAAGAACTGAAACATGTAAACTTTGAATTGCAATATTGAAGAATTCTATGGGCAAAATATTGAACAGTGGAGTAAGCATCAAAAGAAGATGGACAGAATGCACAGAGTCACTGTACCAAAAAGAATTGGCCAACGTTCAGCCATCTCAGGAGGTAGCAATGATCAAGAACCAATGGTATTGAAGGAAGAAGTTCAAGCTACACTGAAGGAAGTGATAAAAGAAAAAAAAAAAAGGCTCCAGGAATTGACAGAATATACTTTGAAATGATTCAACAAACAGATGAAGCACTGGAGGCCCTTACTTTTTTATGCCAAGAAATTTGGAAGAGATCTGTATGTTTCCATTCTGAAGAGAAGTGATCCAACATCATGTGAAAATTATCAAACAATATCATTAATATCACACACAAGTAAAATGTTGCTGAAGATAATTCAAAAACAGTTGCTGCAGTGTATCAACAGGGAACTGCTAGAAATTCAAGCTGGATTCAGAAGAGGATGTGGAACAAGGGATATCATTGCTGTCAGGTGTATCTTGGCTGAAAGCAAAGAATACCAGAAAGATGTTTACCTGTGTTTTATTGACTATGCAAAAGCATTAATTTTGTGGATCATAACAAATTAGGTATAACATTTGTGAAGAATGGGAATTCCAGAACACTTAATTGTGGTGATCGTGAACCTGTAATAGACCAAGAAGCCATCATTTGAACAAAACAAGGGGATACTGCACTGTTTAAAATCAGGAAGGGCATGCATCAAGATGGTATCCTTTCACTATACTTATTCAATCTCTGTACTGAGAAAATAATCCGAGAAACTGGGCTATATGAAGAAGAAAGTGGCATCAGGATTGGAGGAAGATGCATTAACATCCTGAAATATGCAGATGACACAGCCTTGCTTGCTGAAAGTGAAGGTGACCTGAAGCACTTACTGATAAAGATCAAAGACTACAGACTTCAGTATGGATTGCACCTAAATATAAAGAAAACTAGAATCCTCACTACTGGACCAATAAACAACATCATAATAAATGGAGAAAAGATTTCATTTTACTTGGATCCACAGCCAACACCCATGGAAATAGCAGTCAAGAAATCAGATGACGTATTGTACTGGGCAAATCTGCTGCAAGAGACCTCTTTAAAGTATTAAGGAACAATAATGTCACTTTGAAGACTAAGGTGCACCTAACCCAAGCCATGGTATTTTCAGCTGCTTCATATGCATGTGCAAGCTGGATAATGAATAAGGAAGAGTGACGAGGAATTGATAAGTTTAAATTTGGTGTTTGTGAAGAATACTGAAAGTACCATGGACTGCTAGAATTAACAAATCTGTCCTGAAAGTGCAGCAGGAATGTTCCTTAGAAGTAAGAACGGCCAAACTTTTCTCACCTACTTTAGTTATGTTATCAGGAGGGACCAGTCCCTGAAGGATATTATGCTTGGTAAATTGGAGGGTCCCAGAAAAAGGGAAAGGCCTTTAACAAGATGGATTGACACAGTGGTTGCAGTGATGGGCTCAAGTATAGCAAAAATTATGAGGATGACACAGGACCAGGTGGTATTTAATTCTGTTGTACATAGGGTCACTATGAGTCACAATTGACTTGCTGGCACGTACAACAACATAATTCAGGGAGATCAATTACATTAGTCATGTTTTGCAACCATCATCAGTGCTCTTGGAGAAATATTTCATTCAAACAAAGTTATATCCCTCCTGGATTTGGAGACCATCTAAAGAATAAATTTGATACACTGAACACCAATGACCAAAAAACAGAGAAATTGTGGCATGACATCAAGAACATCATCCATAAAGAAAGCAAAAGGTCATTAAGAAACAGGAAAGAAAAGAGCAAAATGGATGTCAGAACAGACAGAAACTTACCCTTGAATGGAGAGTAGCTAAAGCAAATGGAAGAAAAGACAAGATAAAAGAGCTTAACAGAAGATGTCAAAGAGCAGCTCGAGAAGACAAAATCAATCATTATAATGAAATGTGCAGAGACCTGGAGTTAGAAAACCAAAAGGGAAGGACACGCTTGGTATTTCTCAAGCTGAAAGAATGGAGGAAAAATTTTAAGCCTCAAATTTCAATATTGAAAGATTCTATGGGCAATATATTGAATAATGCAAGAAACATCAAAAGAAGATAGAAGGAATACACAGTCATTATACCAAAAAGAATTGGTCAATATTCTTCCATTTCAGAAGGTGGCATATGATCAAGAACCAATGGTATGAAGGAAGAAGTTGAAGTTGCACTGAAGGAATTGGCAAAGAACAAGACCCCAGGAATTGACAGAATACCCGTTGAGATGTTTCAACAAACAGATGCCGTGCTGGAGGCACTCACTCAGCTATGCCAAGAGATTTCGAAGACAGCTATCTGGCCAGCTGACTGGAAAAGATCCATATTTGTACCCATTCTAAAGAAAGATAATCCCACAGAATGTGTAAATTATCCAACAATATCATTAATATCACATGCAAGTAAAATCTTACTGAAGATAATTTAAAAATGGTTGCAGCCATATATTGACAGAGATTCCAGAAATGCAAGCTGGATTCAGAAGAGGACGTGGAACGAGGGATGCCATTGTTGATGTCAGATGGATCTTGGCTGAAAGCAAAGAATACCAGAAAGATATTTACTTGTGTTTTATTGACTGTGCAAAAGCATTTGATTGTGTGGATCATAACAAATTATGGATAACATTGAGAAGAATGGGAATTCCAGAACACTTAATTGTATTCGTGAGGAACCTGTACATAGACCAGGAGGCTGTCATTCAAACAGAGCAAGGGGATATTGAATGGTTTAAAATTAGGAAGGGAGTGCGACAGGGTTGTATCCTTTCATCATACTTACTCAATCTGTGTGCGAGCAAATAATCTGAGAAGCTGGACTATATGAAGAACATGGCATTAGGATTGGAGGAAGGCTCATTAACAACCTGTGATACTCTGATGACACAACTTTGCTTGCTGAAAGTGAGGATGACTTGAAGCACTTACTGATGAAAATTGAAGACTACAGTCTGCAGTATGGATTACACCTCAATATAAAGAAAACGAAAATCCTCATAACTGGACCAATAAGCAGCATCACAATAAATGGTGAAAAGATTGAAGTTGTCAAAGACTTCATATTACTTGGTTCTACAATCAATACCAATGGAAGCAGCACTCAAGACATCAGAAGACATACTGCATTGGGCAAATCTGTTGCAAAAGACCTCTTTCAAGTGCTGAACAACAAAGATGTCTCCTTGAAGATTAAGGTGTGCCTAACCCAAGGCATAGTATTTTCATTCACCTCATATGCATGTGAGAGCTGGACAATCAATAAAGAAGACGAAGAAGAGTCGATTCTTTTGAGTTGTGTTGGCAAAGCATACTGCGAATACCATGAACTGCTAAAAGAACTAACAGATCTGTTCTGCAAGAAGTGCAGCCAGAATGCTCCTTGGAAGTGAGAATGGCCAGATTTTGTCTCACCTACTTTGGTCATGTTGTCAGAAGGGATCATTCTCTGGAGAAAAAGATAGCATGGTTAGTGAAGTGGATGGTCAACAAAAAAGGAGAAGGCCCTCAACGAGATGGATTGACACAGTGGCTGCAATGATGGGGTAAGGTATAGCGGGGATCATGAGGCTGGCACAGGATTGGGCAGTGTTTTGTTTCATTGTACATAAGGTTGCTATGAGTCAGAGACAGCTCGACAGCACCTAACAACACAACCTAACAACAACAACATACAAAAACTCATTGCTTCCTAAACAGTAATTCAGCCCTCTCCCTCTCACCCCTGGTAACCGCTATTGAACTCTGATATCTATGTTTACCTGTTCTGTGTACTTCATAGGATTCTTGGTCATGCAGTGGTTAAAGTGCTCAGCTCCTAACCTCAAGACTAACTGTTTAAACCCTATGGAGCAATTTACCCTGCCTTACAGGAGCACTGTGATTTGTAATCAACTTGATGACAGTGGGTTGTTTTTTTTTGGGAGGGGGGGGTATATACTTCAAGTTAGTGAAATCATACAAAATTTGTCCTTTTGTGATTGACTTATTTTACTCAGCATAATGTGTTAATCAGCCTATTTTTGAAATACTCTTCAGCTTTGACCTGTGTAACTTGTTTTGTTTTATATAATTCTTTTCTTCCTCAATTTCTCTTGTGGAACACTCTTCTTGCCCCTGAAATGTTTATCTTTGTTTACCTGAGATGAATGATTTCTTAGAGAGTTCATGGATGGACTTAAGGTGATTATTTTTTCATGCACGATTTTGAGGGCTTCACATATGGGTATTTCTGATTAGAGCAATCATGGCGTTTATCCACTTCTCAGGAGGGTTAAGAGTCATTGCTGTGTTCTTTCTCTGGTCAATTTCATCCACATCTGTGGCTTAAGCCACCAGCATGATGCATGTAAGAGCACAAAAGAGTCAAGTCAGACAAACCCATAATCTTATTCCAGCTTCTTCTTTTAAAGATATGTGATTCTGAGGATATTACATGACCATGCTGAAACTTGTTTTGTTCAACTACAAAATGGTAAGAATGACCCTTTATTTGCAGGGTACTGTGAGAAGGAGAGATAATATTTGTAAAGTGCTTGGTGCCTTATAATAGTCAGTAAGCGTTAATGGCGGTGAGGATGGTACAGGACCAAGCAGTGTTTCATTCTTTTGTACATAGGTTTGCTATGAGTAAGAATTGACTTGATGACACCTAACAACAACAAATTATGGTGTAGCTCCAAACATCTGGGTGCCTAAACCACATAAGTTTGTCAGCTTGCAGAGCCTCAGATCTCCAAGTTTAAAATAGATTTTCATTTTTAGGGTTATGCCTCACTGGAGTAATAAGCATTATGTGACTCATGCCTTATGAATTAATTGATTCTTCAACTGTTAGAAATCTGCTTGTATGCATTTATTTACACAAAACCTCTAGGACAGCTGCAGAGAGCACTAAGTCTATCTTTTTATACAGTATTTAGAAAATTGGAATTGGGTCCATATATAAATTTAGTCAGACTGAGAGATGTTTACAAATTGGCTTCCAGTATTCATCTGGAACAATCAAAATGGCATGATCTTAGAGTTGTCTTAAAAATGGCAGAAACAAAATGATTCAATATATGGAATATAATACAAATTGATAGGACAGTAACAATTGCCTTTGTATTCCTTAGAAGGCATATGTTTTTAAAGCTAGGGAAGCTGAGCAGGTGTCTCTCCTCACGTGTATTCCATATGTTTGTGGTACTCTATTAAAAATGTGTCTGTAAAACTGATCATTGATTTATACCTTGGTAACCAATCCTGTTTCTATGCCAGTTGGTGAAAGGCTTGGATAAGTATCATGTTTTAGAAGTTTGATACACATTTATAGTCAAAAGCATAAATTCTTTATGTAGTTCCATGTTCTTTAAATGATTCCACAGCTAAATCCCAACCCAAAATATTTTGTTTTCACCAAACAGCTAAGGTCCTAGCATCCTGTGCTTAGCAGGGACCTCTAGTCCACATGGAGTATATCATCAGTCTTTGAATATGTAACTCCCCTGTCCATTTCTCTATTCCTAGCCTATTCCTAAAAGCCATATGAGGAATACACAAAAATGAAGAGTGTATTTTAAGAAATTTGCAACATTCCTTTAAGTAATTAAAAACATCCTGAATTGGGAGAGAGTTGGAAGCTAAGAATTCAAAATTCCTGACCTAGATCTTTGAGTGAATAGATCTTGTATGGGAGAAATTCAGTAAGTTAATTAAGGTTCCGTTTAAAAGTTTTCTGTAGTGGATTAGGTATCATGTGACGATACATTTTTGTAATCAAGACATGGAACTAGTAAAATTTTGAGAAATATGGAAAACTGTAAAGATGGATGTAATTACCATTCAGAGTACTTTCTTTTTCTTCCTTTCTCTCTCTCTCTTTCCTTCCTTTTTCTCTCTCTTTTTATACAGATAAATAAATAGGTTTACAAATATCTGTCTGAATAAATACACATATATCACACATAAAATTATATGCTAGAAAATATATAACCTATACTTTATATTCTATGATCTGAGTAAATATAATATATAAATGTGTATAAAATTTACAACTGAATAACAATGTATTTTTAGTGTTTACCATAGGGGAATAATCAGGGATGAAGCCAAGAATTTACATAGAAATATGCAAGGATTATTTATAATAGCAAAATCTGAATCAACCTCAATGAAATATTAAAAAAAAAAAACCAACTCACTGCCATCAAGTCAATTCCAACTCCTAAAAGCCCCAATTAGGTTTCCAAGGTTGTAAATATTTATGGAGCAGACTGCCTCATTTATTCCATGGAGCAGCTGATGGGTTCGAACTGCCTACTTTTTTGGTTAGCAGCCAATATGCCTTAACCACTCACTCTACCACCAGTGCTCCTTCAATGAAATATTAGCCATTCAGTAAATTTTAATGATGTAAGTTAATGCATAAATAAGAGTTTTGATCATTTTTATGTTCCATATGTACAAATTTTAATGACAGAAATTCATGCAGAATTTTTTTTCCTAATTTTTCTTACAGTCCACACATGAACAATTAATCAGAAGGGATCAAAGATAAATGTTATTGCTTTAGAAAATATAATAATGATTTTTAATTAATGTGAGAAAGATTCATTAACCTGTTTAAGTATAAGAGGAAATATTGAAATACAGTTATATTAGTATTTATTTATTAAAGGCAATATTTTGGAAGAAATCTTCCAAATGGTTAATCATGTATATTTTCTTTACATTTAACCCAACAAAACTATCTCTACACTTGCTCTTATCTGTACATTCTTTTCTCTCTCTCCATTTCTCTCTGTCCCTGTATGTCTAACTTTAAAATAGTACCCACCAGACTTGAGACTATAGCTATTTATTTTCCACTAAAGTAGAATATGACTTTTACTTCCCAGGGTTAAGACCACTGGAGGATTAAGTATTTTTCCAAAGAAAATCTTAAATTGAAAGACTGTTATCTAAGTAATATTATGTGACTATATTCTCACTCACTGCCATCGAGTCGGACCTGACTCATAGCACTCCTTCCTTGGGTTTCCGAGGCTGTATCACTATGGAAGTAGATTGCCCAACCTTCCTCCTGAGGAGTGGCTGGTGCATTTGAACCACCAGCCTTCTGGTTAACAGTCAAGTGCCTTAGACATCCTGCAGGGTAACACAACAGGTAATATAAATTATGAATAATGTTTATTTCAGTCAAGCATATAAGAGTCCTTAGAAGCATGAGCAGCTTACAGACTCTGGAATATTATTTATGGGATCCAGCAAAGCCATTTTTCAATTCATCCACATAAGCCATAATGCTTTATTTCTTCAGTTGCATTTCTCTCTAGTATATCTTTAGCATGTTAATTTATTTTTAAAATTAGGAAACATTTTCTATCTAAATTTGAATTGGTTGAATGAATTAGACATACAGCTTACATTAATTCATTCTGCTATATTTGTATAGCATTTTATAATTTACAAAGTTATTTTATGTAATGTTCCCATATTAATTAGAGATGGAAGCTTTATCAAATTGGAGGGGCATTTTTCTATGAACTCTCATGCTTTTTGTTGTGTGATACATGTATGTGTATTAATAGTTATCTATGTCTTCCTCTGAAAACTCTTCAGTCTTTGCTTGCCTTGGTTCCATTTTTATTATTTCAATAAGATTCCATTGAGGAGAAATTTCTTTTTGTACATTGATATGTTTATTCTGCAGTTAACAGAAGCTAAGAGAACCCTTTCTAGAATACTAGATTGAACACATGCATTTTAAAACATAGCTTTGTAACATAAGCATCATAATCATTATATTGGTTCTTTAGAAATGTCATTGTAATTTGATTTTGGGCTAGTCAAAATATTCTCACTTTTATGTAATTCAGCAATTGTAACTGAAGCACCTTCTGGCTTGGATGTGAATGGATACTAAAGATTAAAATGTGAACAAATTCACAGTATATTGAGAGCGGGCAAGATTCCTGCTTCCTGGTGCTGTAAGCACAGAATGCATTTGTTCCAATCGTTGGCAAAGATTTTAAGTTAAACTGCTACTCTGGAAAGGCAAATGGTCCCATTGAGATGATGTTATCAGGAGCCAGGAGATGGTTCTATGACAGCATCCCTATTCTTCCTCAAGACCTCCTGCTACAATGAATCCTGTTGCCACTCAGTTCTTTTGATGTGATTTTTAAGCATCATTCTAGATGTCTACTGTAGGTGCTGTTTTCACCTGAAAAGAAAAAAAAACCTTGACATTTGAGTGTGTGGACTTGAGAATTTTCAAAAGACAATGAAGTTATACTAATTATCTTTAAATGATCATTTTAAACAATAGATAGGTAGGTAGGTAGATGATAGAAAGATGGATGCTGTCAAGTGTCATGGTACAACAGAATGAAAAGTTGTCCAACTGTGCATCATCCTGAAGATCATCACTATGTTTGAGTCCATCATTGCAGCGATTGTGCCAGTCCTTCTCACTGAGGGTCTCCCTCATGCTCACTGGCCCTTTACTTCACCAATCAGGATGTCCTCCTCTCTGATGTGTTCAAATCAAGCAAGTTGGCCAGGGTTCTGTTGTGATCCATAAGGTTTTATACATAAGGGTTCCAAAATGCAAAACATAGAAATTATTACTTTGAAGTATTTTCCTTCAGTTAAGAGAATATAACATAAATCTGAATCAAAGCATACTAAAATAAATGTGTAGTCAAGCTTAGGTTTCTTGATTATGAAATTCTGAACTGTTGAAGCAGTTTCTTTCTAATTTCCTTGAAGTAGAGGTAACCTTGAAAAGATGCAAGAATGATACAGTGCTGTATCATCTGCATTTTCTAGTTTTTGTAAATGAAAGTTTTTATTTAAAATTTATCACAGTAAAGATGTATGTGACTCAGTCATCACAATTAAAATTTCAAAGTAAGATTTCACTTGAAACTACAAATTTTGCATTGCTATCCGTGTGTGCAGTAATGGAAAAAATTAGTGTTTGTTTCACTGGAAAAGGAATGACACAGATTTCCCATCCATAAAAAAAAGTATCATGTAGTGAGACTAATTGCCTCAGTTAGAAATCTAAATGACTTTGTCGATTTAGGGAAGAGTGTTAGGACTTTCTGGAAACCATAATTGTGATAATAACTTAAAAAAGAATGGTTACCAAAGCACTTTAATTGTCTAAAGTAACAATACATACTCCAGTGATATGCCATCTCATTTATCATGTTCCGTTGTGGTTTGCTTGTCTCACAAAATTTTTAACTTGCTTTGAAAACTTTCTTGTCAATCATCAGCTACTAGCTGATTGCTTTCCACCATACTGTTCTGATTACCAATTATAAGTTAGCTTCTCCTGCTGTTTCTTTTTCTTCTCACTGATGCCTAAGCTGCCCTTAGGGCATTGCATTTAGCTGTTAACTTACAGTAAATCACGATATTCTCCACCATTGCTTGCATATTCCAGGCTTCGGTATTTCTGTGATTTAACTCTTTCCCTTGGCACGGCTTTTGATTATACTAGATTCAGGTTTTTATTTATAGAAATATTTTAGTAATTTGATTAGAAAATAAAAGATTTCTCATTCTAAAAATTATTTTAAATGCATTTTATTGAAATATAATTTAAGTACAGTGAAATACACAAAACTAAAGTGACATGGGTCAATGCAATTTTTTTTTTTGCAGTTTTCCCTCCCCTCCCCTCCCACCCCTAGTAACCAACAAAGAAAGTTTCCCTCTATATATAAACCTTTCCTTGACCCTCCACAACAACAAACTAATACTGTATGTGTCCTTTTGTGACTGACTTATTTCACTCAGCATAATGTCCTCCAAGTTCATCCATATTATGTGGTGTTTTGCAGACACTACATTATGTTTTAGTGCTGCATAGCATTCCAGTATGTGTATGTACCATAGTTTGGTCATCTACTCTTCCACTATAAATCTTAGATATAAGTCCTGCAGTGTAGTAAATTACTTAGTATGGCTTTTCTACCCATAAGTCATTGTAAACTCAGTGGTGGAATGAGCAACTGAGGAGCTCCTGAATGTAAATGTTATCCACCTGGGTTATTTCTGTTGGTTATGGCACAATGCAATGTTATGGGAGGTTCAGTCTCAGGTGCTTAGAATTCTTTTGTTATGATTGGTTGGTTTGGCCACTCTGCCAAGCTCAAAAGGAGGCCTACTAATGGCAGAACTCTCTCTTACTGCTGGTTGAGGAAGACGTGCTGCTGAAAGAGACATGTGCTCCTGGAAGAGACACATGCTGCTGGGAAAGAGATGTAAGAGACACGCATTGCTGAGTAAGACACCAAGGGACATGCACTGCTGGGGGAGAGACTGTGAGAGACTTGGCTGAGAGACGGTGGGCTGGGAGAGAGACTGAGTGTTCTTCCTGAACTTGAATTGTAGCCTTGTGCTTCCCTAGTAAACCCTGTAATCTGTGAGTTCTGTGTGGCCACTGCAGCGAATTATCGAACCCAGGAGAGAGGTGGTGGGTGCTTTGGGAGGAACAGTTGCAGAAAGGGCTGGAGGGAGGCAGCATGTCTGGCCTGGCAGGAATAGGCCTTGGGCTATTGATAGTGATTCTGTCTTCCTATTGTGGGATTAGAGGAGGTCAGAAGATGTGGCCTCCCTGCCCTTTTTGTAAGTCCCTTGCGAGATATATAACTATCAACAAATATGAATTTGTTGCTGTCATTTTTGTTATGTGCTTTTACATGGTGTTGATTTCTTTGTTCCATGTAATTTTCTATGCTGAGCTCATTCTGTTTATGAATCTTGCTATCACTTCCTTCATTATTATTGTTTTAGTATTTGCTGAATATTTATGCTAGCCTTTTTTTTTTTTGATGTGAAGGTTTATCATTTTTCTTTGAGGTTACCCTGTGATTTATAGTTTTCTTTCCAAGTTTAGAACAGTTCATTGTATCTTGTAGTTGTCTTAACATCCCTACCATCTAGAAGTTCTGTAACAACACCATTTTTTCCCTCTTTTTGGTTTGTAGTTGTTCTCATTTGTCAATTGATGTCTCTGGTTCGCTGTTTACAGTCTTGTAGGCTTATTTACTTTGGATCCTTCCATAGCTGGGTTGGTTTCTGGGTTATATCATCATGTGTGTTAATGATCAGTTGTTGTTGGCTGTTGGTGTTTCTCTGTCCAAAGGGCTCCCTTTAGTATCTCTTGTAAGGTTGGTCTGGTTTCAACAAATTCCCTTAATTTCTGCTTATCTGGAAATGTCCTAATTTCACCATCATATTTGAGGGACAGTTTTGCTGGGTACATAATTCTTGGTTGGGAATTTTTCTCTTTCAGGGTTTTATATACACCATCCCATTGTCTTCTCACCTGCATGGTTTCTGCTGAGAAATCTGAGCTTAGTCTTATTGATTGCCCCTTGTAGGTAACTTTTCCTTTTTCTCATGCTGCTCTCATGATTCTTTTTTTGTCTTTGGTTTTGGTAAGTTTGATGATGATATGTATGGGTGATTTTCTTTTGGAGTCTATCCTGTTTGGGGTTCATTGGACTTCCTGAATGGATATATTCTCATCTCTCATCATACCAGGAAAACTCTCTTCCAACAAATCTTGGACAATTTTCTCAGTCCCCAGGGTTTTTTTTTTTTTTTTTTTTTCTCACCCTGTTCTGGAATTCTGATTACATGTAGGTTATTCCTTTTAATGGTCTCCCATATGAACCTTATGCTTTCTTCATTTTGTTTTGTTTTGATCTTTTTTCTGGTTGATCCCTTTCCAAATAAGTGTTCAGGTATTTGCCTTCAATCTCCTTCATTCTGTCTTCCATTGATTCAGTTCTGCTCCTTTGCCCATTCAATGTCTTAATCTATTTCTGAAAATTTAGTATTAATCTTCCGGATTTCTGTGTGTAGATTTTGCATCATTTCTAAATTTTCATTTATTTTGTCATTTTGTTCTTGTATTGTCTTTTGAAATTGTTGTAGGGTTTTCTCTGTGTTTTCCTTGATCTGTCTCTCAATTCATTGAAGATACCCAAATATAATTCCTTTTAATTCCTTATCAGGGAGTTCCAATGCTGCGTCTTCCTCAGGGATGTGTTTTGGGTCTGTATCCTGGTCCCTTATTTCTCTGCTTTATCTTGCTTCTTTGTGTGGACTGTGATGCTCTGTTGTCTATGAGGCATTGTGATGTTTTTGTGTTTATATTTAATTGGTGATTGCATGTTGAAGTGACTTGCCCACATTTTTTGTTTTCTTTGTTTTGTTTGTATGTTATCTACATAAGCAGAGTACTGTACTCCTCTGTTCAGTAATTGGCCACACTTACACACTCATCACCTGTCTCCTTTCCTGTTGTCAGCCTCTCGTAGGTCCCTGCCAACCTTGGTAAACAGAGCCTATTCTTGGGTCCCTGGAATCTGAATTAAAGTGCTATCGCTTTAAAATCCAAAATGGCTGCCACATATAAACATTCAAAATGGCTGCACACTCGGTCACTTTAAATATCCAAAATGGCTTCCACTTATAAACATTCAAAATGGCTATGCCCTCAGTCACTTTAAATATCTAAAATGGCTGCCATGTGTAAATAATCAAAATGGCTGCACCCTCCAGACAGTGGAAAGTCAACAGCTTAGGCTGTCTCCCTCCATGCTGTTTCCCTTCCTAATCATTAGCACTAGTGCAATTGTCCCTGCAGCCCTTGGTGACCAGGGCTGATCTTTAGGTCAATTCTCAGGTCCCAACACCACTCTGAAATATTCAGGCTTTTGGTCCCGTCAGAGTAGCTGACAGTCTTCAGTCTGACTGTCTCTGTACTCACTGTTTTCCTTCAGGTTTTTCCACTAGTTGGTGCCTAGTCCACTTCTGTATAGTTCCTTTCAAAGCTCAAAGCTCCAGGATTATCTTCTTATCTCTGTTAATTGTTTTTTCTTTTCTTTGTTGAAGAGGGTCTGTGTCACTTGTCTGCCTGTTCCTCCATCTTACCAGAGTCATTCTAAAGAATTTTAAGGGAATTTCATTTTTTTAAATCAATATGAGTTATGTGTTTTGTGTGCTTTTATCATAATTTATAACTACACATTTGGGGTGTATTTTAGAAAACAACAACAGAAAAAATTAACTTTCACTGTTAATAATGTTCACCACCTGTAAATTAGAATAGACTAGGAAAATATCCACCAATGAATGAAGAAACATGTATTTCTCATTGAACTTCTCAGACTCAATTTAAGGAAATTCTGAAATATTTCTTTTGGCAATTCATCTGTAACTAAGTCCTTGTCTGCATTGCCCTCATCCAGGAGGCAGATTCTGGGATACTCTCCACTCTGAATCTCTGTCTGCCCTCCTTCTACTCTATGTACTGCCAATCAGCAGCCAATACTGCCTACTGCCATGCTGCAAAAAAACTCAGTACTTCCCTTATTTGGCCACATAGCTTAACTGTGATGGCTACAAGACTCCAGCCGCCAGTATGTGTTTTCCCACAGGTAGTTTCAGTGGCTTCTGGTGAATGGTTTCTTATATCCTATTGAGTGAGAGAACCTGTGTAGGGAATCTTAATATCTTGTTTAAGATTTAAAAGGCTTGTATTGTATAATCCATATTTTAGGATAGAGTATGACCAAATTTGTAATGTGTACAGTATTCCTCAGGAAAACCTCCCGACAAACATACATCCTTCCCTATTTCGCATTTCCCCACCATACAAAAGTGCCCACGCACGCCACACACACACACACACACACACACACTATACATCTGAAATTAGTATCACACATGTGTCAGAGTAATCTGAGTTCCCTGTTGCTATATTTTGTATCTTTTCAGTGCCTATGTAAAGGTCAACTTTTTAATTTTACTGTCATTTACTATTTGTTCTTATTATGGTTAATATAATATCTATAATGCAATGGGGAGCTCTGGTAGCATAGTGCCTAAGGTACCTGACTGATAACCAGAAGGCTGGCGGTTCAAACCCACCAGCCACTCCTCAGAAGGAAGGTTGGGCAATCTACTTCCGTAGTGACACTGCCTCAGAAACCCAAGGAGGGGTCACTATGAGTCGGGTCCAACTTGACGGCACATAACAACAACAACAACAACATAATGCAATGTATGTCTGTATATAATAACTTATCAAATGTTTGCACACATTGGGTTTAAATCATTTGTTCAGTAGAGTGGCAGAAATGCCTCCTTTCAATGTTGTACAGGAAGAGTATAACATTTATAGAACAACCATCCCATTGTTGTCAAGTTGATTCCAACTCATAGTGACCTATAGGACAGAGAAGAACAGCCTCATAGAGTTTCCAAGGCAGTAGATCTTTATGAAAGCAACTGCCACATCTTTCTCCTGCACAGTGGCTAGTGAGTTAACCATTGTGCCATTAGGGCTTCTTTTCAATAAAAGCTAGCCAACCACATTTTCAGTTAAAGCTCTTAAAAATCCTCTGTTCTGCCCCTGAGTTAGAGGACAAGTTTCTAGAGAAATTCCAAGCCTGGAAAGGGACCAACTAATAGTCCCTTAGGCTTCTCTTGGGGTTATCTTAGCTCTGTGCTTTTCTGTATATAACCAGTCACATACAACTGATGCATTGAGACTATACATTAATTATTTCTTTTCAAGACTTCTCTTGGTGTTTTGGAACTCAGTGCTAACTTCTTCTTTAATCTCATCTGACATAAAAACCAATTGGAGATTTTAAGAAGGTGATGTGTAATTGATACTTTTATTCACAGGTGATTTTTCTTTAACTAGAAGCATTTATTATTCTGCTTTGAAATTTTTATCAGCTTAAGCCACAAAAGTGACATTCAAAATGAATTAGATCAGTAAAAGGTTATCTAATCTATTGACTGTGTGAGAAGTTATTATGCACTTGTTTGAGACAAAGAACTCCCATATCCTTTTTAATGCCCTTGGGTTGAATTAGGTAGAATGAAAGATTTTTTTTTTTTTTTAAACTAACTTAAAATATTATTGACGCAATGAGAACTTCATAGACTCTGAGTTCTGAAGGAGAAATATATATTTTTTTTTCTTATTTTTGTACTATCTTTGATTTGCAATTTATACTTATAGTCTGTGTTAGAGGACTCTTAAATGAGCCATTCATTAAGTATTCCTTTTGTTTTCTCATTCTCCAGTTAAATTCTGGAGCATAGAAAAATACTTGAGTCATTTTGGAGTTAAGTATAAACAAAAAACCCCGAACTCACTGCTGTCGCATCGGACCCAACTCATAGCCACCCCTCCTTGGGTTTCTGAAGCAATATCACTATTGAAGTAGATTGCCCCATCTTCCTTCTGAGGAGAGGCTGGTGGGTTTGAAGTGCCAGCCTTCTGGTTAGCAGTCAAATGTCTTAGGCACTACACCACAGTGTTCCTGGAATTAAGTATAATAGACTATAATATCAGAATTTTAGATAAATAATATATAGTGAAAATAATGAGATGTGATGAAATTTTTTAAAACCCCAATGGAAATTTGTCAGTTAAATATTATGATCTTTTATAAATATTTTGTAAAGATTTTCAGAACTGGTTTAGGTTTTGGTAGTGAAAATATTTACTTAAAAATAATTTTGTATTTATCTTTTTTTTTTTTTTTCAATTTTAGGGACAGCCCGGTCCTCAGGTAAGTGAGCTCTTTTCTATCAAATTAATTCCAGCATAGAATTCCCCAATGTGGAGGTTTTTCTGCAATTATCTTCAAAAGATATAAAAAAGCTGTAAACTGGTAATCATGACACCACACAGTAGACCAAATATTTCCCAGGGGTGAAGCCTTGGGGCCTCTTCAGGGCTGTGTGAGCCACATCAGCTGTTGGGCCAGATGGTAAGTTTAACAAAGTGCTATCATATAAAGCAAAACTCTTAACTGATCTGAAACAGTGCCACAGAACTTTAACGTAAGATAAAATGGCTTAGTCGACATTGGTATGAGCTGGTTTGCATTAGGTACTGATTAATCATGTACTAATAATGTTGTTGTAAATCCATGCAGACTAATTATTTAGACTGTGATTCTGCTGGCTACTTTTGATTCATTATAGACAGATATTGCATTTGTTCTACATTTTTAATATAAACCAATTGCTGACGGTATGATTTGTAATTAAATGTGAATATCTTCAACAGATCTTTTGAGCCCTCAGTCATATGGAAAAAAGAGAGCAAATTTTAGGAGGGGGAGGAATGTGTATAAAGATCAAAGTATAGTGTAAGACAGGAGTTGTCAGAAGTGAAGAGTCAGTAAAAAATAACAAAACACAAACTCAGTATTAATACTAATTGTTGTATAGAAGAGGCTATAGAGAAGGAAATAAAATTATTAATTATTTAATTTTGATGCTATAATAGCTGTAAATAACCTAATTTTTCACTGAGCTTCCATTGAGCTTTTCATTGTTTCTCCTTGATGTACCCTGTGCTGTTTCTGTCTTAGACTGTTTTGTAAATATTCTTAGGATGTCTTTGTCAGTCAGTATTATGAATGAATTAGCTATTGTGTGTCAATTCTCAGACTAGACCAAGAGTTTGTTCATGAGTTCTGTATATGAGGATGATTAATAAAATAAGCAAACAAACAGCAAAAAACAACAAATCCCACATACTTCAGTATAACAGTCCTTTTTACACTAAGCTCATGAGAAAAGGTTTGACCTTTCGTTAATTTATATTGATATCTGAGAACACTTCATTATTTGTGATTTTCACTCTTATATTCCAAGTTATTGGGGAGGGGGAAATCCCACAAGAGAAAATTATGTATGTTCCCTAAATTTGAAACTGCTGCATTATAATGGGATGAAAACAAAGTAAAAGCCCTGGGAGCTATTATTATCCTAATTTTATATATATATCTATATATAGATATATATATATATAGATATAGATATAGATATATATAGATATAGATATAGATATAGATATAGATATAGATATGAAACAGAGAATCAGATGAGAGAAATAGCTCACATAGAGTGACACTGTAGAACAGGGAGCAAACGTCAAGTCTAAGTCTACAACATTCATTCCACTGTAGCATCCCCTCTCTGAAAGAAGAAAGTGAGCCAGCAGATGATAAAAGAAGGTGGAGTGTTGCTTTTGAGAGATTATAGTCTTTAACACATTTTAAATTTTAATAGGATTTCTGTTTTAGCTTGGATCTCCCTACTGAAGAAGACTTAGAGAGAAGGATTTGAGTCTACGCAGCTTATTAGGGAGATGACCCCAAGAAGCTTGTGAAGAAGTGGGGAAATGACAGGGACAGCAGGAAAACCAGAAATGTATGCATTTATGAGTGGGTTACTCCTGTAGACAACTGGGGCTCAGGTGCTGGGAAACTTGTGAGAGATTGTGTAGAACATGCCTCAGAATCACCGCACTGATAGGCAGGGCTGATGTGTTTATCCACTAACTTCCCTTCCTTCGTTGTTGAGAGTTGTGCCTGAGTGTTAACTCCCTGGAAATTCTGGTCTGTCCCAGGCAGAGATCTGACATGCGCCAACAGCCAGAGGAATGCAGGAGGCCATAGGGACCTAGGAGATCTGTATTCTAGATTTGTGTGTGTGTGTGTGTGTGTGTATGGGGGGAGAGAGTGAAGAAGGTATAGGCAGGGCACATGCATATGCTACAACATCTAAGTGCAAGAGTCCTATAGACAAATTGAAGAGTGGAAGATTTGGATATGGATGTAAAGACGTAGGAAATTGTACATATAAGGCATACTATTAGTTAATGCACTTGACTGCTAATCAGAAGGCTGGCAGTTCAAACCCACCAGCCACTCCTCGGAAGGAAGGTTGGGCAATCTACTTCTGTAGTGATACGGCCTGGGAAACCCAAGGAGGGGTCGCTATGAGTTGGGTCTGACTTCACGGCACATAACAACAACAACAACATTAGTTAATGAGATGCTAAAGAGAGTAACTGTGAAAAGAAGAGCACAGGATAATTGGGTATACAGGATGGTTAATGAGCAGAAGAAACATAAAAAGAAGAAGAAGCCAAGAATGGAAAGAACCAGGAGCATTATGGGTCACTAAGACTAAGATTCAAAAATATTTCGTGGTATCTTCACATCAAGTTTTTACTATGGCTCTTTAGAAAAATAAAGTCTACCTAACTACCCATAGTTGAAAATTTTAGGAAACTTGCAAGGAAGAGGGGATTGGCATATTCAAATGGTAACTTGCTCTTGTTTTCCTTCATTTTGGCTTTAGTGGACACTTAGATCACATGATCATTTGATTCAAAATGTCTTACTAATCATGGCAAAGGAAATCAATGAATTCAGGAAGGATAGGTGTTAGGTAGGGGAAATGTGAAGCCAAGAAATACTCTTTCATTGTCTTTCCCTGGCAGAAAAATTAGTTTTGTTGCTATGTCCTCCCCAAAAAGTATGACCCATCTCTTATGACTACATTATTATCATAATATGTTTCCAAAGAAAATTCCATTTAAAATTTTTACATTAACCCTTTTCTAATGAATTTTTTCATCTAGTACTTGGTGGTCATTAACTTTGCTTTGAGATTTTTACAAATTATAGATGAATTTACAAATTCTCTCCATCTATATATAGGCATACCTCAGAGATACTGTGAATTTGATTCCAGGCCACCACAATAAAGTGAATGTCAAAATAGAGCAAGTCACATAAAAATTTGGTTTCCCATTGTGAATAAAATTTATGCTTACATGATACTGTGGTTGATTAACTGTACAGTAGCATATGAAAAACTTTGAAATATGAGAATTACCAAAATTTAATATAAACACATGAAGTGAGCACATGCTATTAGAAAGATGGCCCCAATAGATTTGTTTGATATAGGGTTGCCACAAACCTTTAATTTGTGAAAAACACCTATCTACAAAGCACAATAAAGTGAAGTACAATAAAACGAAGTACACCTATGTTTCATTTTCTCCAGTACCTATTGTAATGTGTTGACAACTTCACATTCAACTTGTGTTAAAGTTGTCAAGGATTTCATTCTAGTTGGATCAACAAACAGTGTCCATGGAAGTAGCAGTCAAGAAATCAAATCTTGTATTGCATTTGGCAAATCTTTTGCAAATACATCTTCAGAGTTTTAAAAAAGAAAAAATGTCTGAAAAAAAAAAGATGTCACTGATAACTAAGAGGTGCCTAATCTTTGCAATCACTTTATATGCATGTGAAGGCTCAAAAAACCAAACCAAACTCACTGCCATTGAGTTCATTCAACTCTTAGCGACCCCTCATTGAGTTTCCAAGGCAGTATCTCTATGGAAGTAAATTGCCCAGTCTTCCTTTTGAGGAGTGACTGGTGGGTTTGAACCACTAGTCTTCTGGTTAGCAGTCAAATACCTTAGGCACTATGCCACCAGAGCTCCTATGTAAAGGCTGGACAATGAAAAAAGAAATCAGAAGAAGAATTGATGCATTTGCATTGTGCTATTGGAGAAGGGTACACTGTGGACTCTGAGAATGTACAAATCAGTTAGAGAAGAAATGCAACCAAAATGCTCCTTAGAAGCAAGGATGAAAAGACTTGACTCATTTACTTTAGAGATGTCATCAGGAAAGACCAATCACTAGAAAAGGACATCATATTTAGTAAAAGAAGGGGGTCAGTGAAAATGAGGGAAACTCTCAATGAGAGGGATTGGCACAGGAGCCACAAAAGTGCACACAAATATACCAATTGATCATGAAGATGGCACAGGACTGGGCAATGTTTGTTGTGTTAAACTTATGGTACTCATGAGTTGGAGCAGATTGATGGCCACTGACAACAATTAACAACAACACTGAAATGTATTACTTTCCTAGCCCCTAATCTGCTCTTGGGAAATTTCTTTTGCAAGAAAGTGGACTTTAAATAGACTTTTAACTCTAAGAACAAATTGTATCTATCTAAATTATAAACACTTAGAAATGTCCTATGTAGTAAATGGAATTATCAATATATGCATCAAAGTTATGGAATTTATATAATTATGTCTATATTAACATCTTACCGTGAGTCTACCTTTCCTTGAATAAATTTTAATAAACTATACATTAAAACTATTCCCCAGACCATTTAAGTACATGCAGTGACTGAGCAAATTAGCAATATATATTTAAAATTAGATAATTTTATAGGTTTATAAATGATTAAAATGGCTTTGATCTTATCCACTTAGTGTAGTTATGGTGATATTGTTATTTGGGGGTATTTGTTATCTTGAATTTCTCTTTATTATTTTGCTTAAAGCAGATATCTACTTATATCTTAAAATATCTACTTTTTCAACTTCCCCAGTCTTAGATTTCTGAACTAAAACTCCTTCATAACTTTCTTTTGTTATCTATCAAAGACTCATCGTGTCCTTCCCCAGTCCTCTTTTGGTCTTCTTAGCACATATTGTCAGCTATGGGGAAAGGTAAGGGCATGAATGTAAAACTTTGTTTTTACCCTTTCCTCCTCACCTTCGTAAGAGGAGAGGAAGAAAGAGGCTGTCACCTAAACAAGCTTTCTCCAAATTTCCTTTCCTGGTCCTCAAACCCAAAGTTTTCTACCTCTTCCCCCAGTTATAGCCACTTCAACAGATGGTCTTAGCTTGCCCACCTACTCCACTGAAAATCTGTACACACTCTCTCATATTGAATGGCATTGGTGAGAGAGGCTTTTCTAAAGTCCCAAATTTCAACTGTTAATGGATTTTCTATTAAAACAGCATTACCAATAATTTTTGGTTTCTAGTATACAGCAAGAATCATGCTTAGGAACACTAGGAATCACATGTTGTTGTTGTGACTATGTGCTGTTGAGTCGAATCCGGCTCATAGTGCCCCCTCCTTGGGTTTCGGAGGCGGTAACACTATGAAAGTAGATTGCCCAACCATCCTCTCGAGGAGTGGCTGGTGGGTTTGAACAGCAAGCCTTCTGGTTAGCAGTCAAGTGCCTTAGACACTACACATACTTATATTAATATTCCTATGGCAAGATACAATCAGGGTTCTAAGCAACTAACTTTCCAACAAAGAATCCTAAATGGTTTTATCTTTAATATTTATTTAAAGACTTGGACAGAATTATAATTAGAAACTTTTGATTCATATGCAGATATTTATGTCACTGAGTTTTATCTTGCCCAGGTTGAACATTCCCACATCATCTTATTTACCATATTATACAATGCAAAGTTCTGCTTTGGAGAGTGAAAAAATATGATATTTCACATTCTTTAATAAGACTAACAAGGTTTTATGTTTCAAACTCATGGTAAAAAGGGAAAGTATCTAATATTCAGGGAGTTCTTATGATCATCTTCCTAAACTTGGAGACAGATTACGTGGATTTAGCTTTGATTGCTAGGACATTGTGAAGAAGACTAGAAAGCTTAGTGGCAGTGAACTCTGTTACAGTGACAGCATGAAATCAAAAGAGAAAATAGACCTTAGGGAAGAGAGGTGAATCTTTGCATTTAGCTAAATAGGTGAGAAAATGGTGATGGTGAACGGGAATTAGAAAGAAAACAAGATAATTCTAGCAGCTGTGGTTCAGGTGGAAAAGAGGCCAGGGGAATGAATGGTGAGGATGTTGATGTGATCCACTGAAAATCAAAATCTTATAGAGGAAAAGGGATGAGGTAGAAAGAACATTGCCGGAAAGGCTTGGAAAAAAAATCATTGGGTAAAAAGAAGAAGATAACAACTGATGATGGTGTAAGTAGTTTAGAAAGAAGGAAAGAAAATTAGAAAAAAAGACATGAGCATAAGTACTTCAAATTAAAGGTAATGAGTCACTCAAGAAGTATTTATTTAGTCTCAGCTATGCACATGGCAATTCATATGATTCAGTGTAATGCAGATTCATTTACAGTGTGTGTAAGGGAGAGAGGACATTGGTGGTTCAGTGATAGAATTCTCATCTCCCATACAGAAGACAAGGAGCTCTCGTAGCATATTGCCTAAGTACTTGACTGCTAACCAGAAGGCTGGAGGTTCAAACCCACCAGCTACTCCTCGGAAGGAAGGTTAGGCAATCTACTTTCATAGAGATACCACCTAGGAAACCCAAGGAGGGGTCGCTATGAGTCAGGTCTGACTCAATGGCAAATAACAACAACAACATACAGAAGACACAGGTTTGATACCCAGACAGTGCACCTCATGCACAACTACCACCCATTTGTCGGTGGAGGCTTAGGGTGTTGGTGTGATGCTGAACAGGTTTCAGCAGAACTTCCAGAATAAGACAGACGCAGAAGAAAGGCCTGGCAATCTACTTCTGAAAATCAGCCAGTGAAAACCTTTTGGGTCATACCAATTGATCCTCAACTGCTCACGGGGTTGGCACAGAACCAGGCAGTGTTTCTTCCATTGCATATACGATTGCCACGAATTGGGGGCAACTCAATGAAAGCTAACAACAACAGTACATACAAGGCATAATGCTATGGCTGTGCAACTATGGCAAACAAGGCAGACATTGTCTGTTCTTGTGATAGTTTTTTTTTCTTTTTTAATATTAGTAGTAGAATGAAAATGTCAATGTTCTGGTTACCTAGTGCCTCTCTGACAAGAATATACCACAAATGGGATGGCTTGAAGAAACAGGAGTTTTTTCTCTTACAGTTTGGAGGCTTTAAGTCTGAGTTCAAAGTGCCGAGCTCTAGGGCCTGGGTGTGAGCCCCTCAACCTTCGGCTTCACCTCTGCCATCTGCTCCCGGCCCACTGGAGCTAGAGGCATCTCTTCACTCAGGCAGCTACTGGCTGCTGAGACTACAAGCCCAAGGTCAACAAATAAAGTGGCACAGTCCTGATGTTACCAAACAACACAGCAGGCCATTGATTCAAGTCTGTTGAAAGTCCCAGGATTGGCAGAGCATGGCAGGCTGCTGAACAATGGCTTGACTACATGCAGGGTTCAAGCATGCCATAAGCTGGAGACCATTCCCAAAGGTGTTTCTTCTATATGGGAAGCAGACCACATACCCAAAGGCAGCTACACAGCTACTCACAGAGGATTTCACCATGGAGTTGATTACAAGTCTCATCATGGGGAATACTACATCCAACTGCCCAGCCACTCAACCAGGCCTAGCCAAATTGAACACACAAACTTAACTTCCACAGTCAATGATCTGTCAATTCTGGCAGACCTACCACTTCTGTGGATGATTTTAATTTCACCAAGTCTTGTCACACATCTGCAAAAGTGTGTCACCCGCAGGATTGATCTGGACCTTAAATGTGATACATTTTATGGAGACCCTAGGAGCTTTGGTGCAATAGTTAAACACTTAGCTGCTAAGTAAAAGTTCAGCAGTTTAAACCCACCAGCCACTCCATGGAAGAAAGATGTGGTACTCTGCTTCTGTAAAGATTACAGCCTTGGAAGACCTATGAAACAGTTCTTCTCTGTCCTATAGTGTTACAATGATTCAGAACTAACTCAGTGGCAACAGGAAGGAGACCATTGTCCAACATGTACATGACTGGGATTAATAAATTCACTGTAAGGGTGGTAAAAATTCTGATAGTTGGATTTCTGTCCAGATCCAGACACCTCTGTTGTGGTAACTTAGTCATTACCTGGCTTCCTGTGCTTAAGTTCCCTTTCCATATTACTCTTGTCATCCCAGGTCCACCTTTTTTTTCCTCTCTGTTGTTACTGTTAATTGCATCGAGTTGATTCTGACTCCTGGCAACCCTGTGTGTCACAGTAGAACTGTCCTCCATAGAGTTTTCAAGACCATGACCTTGTGGAAGTTGATCACCTGGCCTGTCTTTCAGAGTACCACTGGGTAGGTTCAAACCATCAGCCTTTTGGCTAGTAGTCAAGTGAAAACCATTTATGCCACCCAGGAAGTCCTATCCTTTCTTCTCTCTACTAAAAGATAATTAAAATATAGGGCTGATGCTGTGAACATAGTTATAACTTTGCTAATGACAGACAGAACAATTAAGTTCCTCTAGCTCACTCTGGTAGCATAGTGGCTAAAGCACTTGACTGCTAACCAGAAGGCTGGCGGTTCAAACCCACCAGCCACTCCTCAGAAGGAAGGTTGGGCAATCCTACTTCCGTAGTGATACTGCCTCGGAAACCCAAGGAGGGGTCGCTATGAGTCGGGGCCGACTCAACGGCACATAACAACAACAACAACAACAGCTCACTCTCCAAGGAGCTCTGGTGGTGTAGTGGATAAGGCATTTGGCTACTAACCAGAAGGTCAGCAATTCAAACCCATCAGCTGCTCTGTGGAAGGAAGATGGGGTGATCTACTTCCATAAAGATTTACAGCCTCAGAAACCCAATGGAGGTCACTATGAGTCAGACTCAACGCCATGCAGTGAGTTTGGTTTGTGTTGCACTTACTGCCCACCTGGCAAGATTACAGATTTCTACTTTGACTCTAGCTTCCCCGTTGCCATTGTGCATACTGTTAAGACATGCTTGTTGCCTGGCCATTCATTGCTGCAAGAGAGGCAAGTTAGGAAAGTGACTATTTAGCTTTTTCCTATTTCTACAGTGGAGGCATGGAGGGCTGGGATTGACTGCAGTGTCAGCTGATACCATCTTGTCACTGTCTGCCGGATAAAACTTTTCTGATATAGTTCTTATTTTGGTACTCTTCTAACCCTCAAACCTTGATTTTCAGTATCCTTAACATTTAGGCTACAATAAAATCTAAGTCCTTGCCTCACTTTCAACTCCCTTATTTGGCCTGTTTTTCTAGCCACATCTACCATTAATTTTTTTTATTAATGTTTTTCCTGGACACTATGCTTCACCCAAATCAAATAAAACCATTTAATTTGTTCTCTTCAAATCTGTTTCATTTGCCCTTTCTTAGTATAGTCTTAGGAGCTCTGGTAGCGTAATGCTTAAGGCACTACTACTGGTTAGCAGCCTTCTACTCTGGTAGCATAGTGGCTAAGGCAATTGACTGCTAACCAGATGGCTGGCGGTTCAAACCC
>NW_006921658.1:9352047-9374568 GCF_000298275.1 Orycteropus afer afer
GGATTTGAACTGCCAGCCTTCTGGTTAGCAGTCAAGTGCCTTAGCCACTATGCTACCAGAGCTCCCTCCATAGTGATACTGCCTCGGAAACCCAAGGAGGGGTCGCTATGAGTCGGATCCGACTAGACGGCAAATAACAACAACAATAGTATAGTCTTTTCTCCAGAACAGCCTGTGTCCAAGCCCTGGATACACAGTTTCTGCATTTGCAAATATGATCACCTTTCATACTTCATAGGAGTGCTGGTGGCCTCGTGCCTAAGGCAATTGACTGCTAACCAGAAGGCTGCCGGTTCAAACCCACCAGCCACTCCTCAGACAGAAGATTGGGCAATCTACTTTTGTAATGATACTGCCCTGGAAACCCAAGGAGGAGTTCAGCTGACTCGACAGCAGTGTGTTTGGTTGTTTTTTGTTTTTTTGTTTTCTTTCCTTTCATACTTCATGCCACTTCCTCCATCAAGCTGTCTTAACTATCCCTTAGCTAAATGTAATTTCTCCCTTTTTCCAAATTTCCACAGCACTTTATCTGTCCAGCTTTTTATATTACTCTACACTTAAAATATACTACAGTGTGCAGTATTTATTTAATGTCTTTATGTATTTAGTGTCTTCCATGTACTAGACACCATGTTAAAAACTATGGTCTGCAGTATAGATTACATCTCAACATAAAGAAAACAAAAATCCTGACAACTGGTCCAAAAAGCAGCATCATGATGAATGGAGAAAAATTGAAGTTGTTGAAGATTTCATTTTATTTGGTTCCACAATTAACACCAATGGAAGCAACAGTCAAGTACATCGGACAATGTACTGCACTGGGCGAATCTGCTGCAAAAACCTCTTTAAAAGTGCTGAAGAGTAAAGATGTCTCCATGAAGACTAAGGCACACCTAACCCAAGTCATGGTATTTTCAGTCACCTCCTACACATGTGAGAGCTGGACAGTGAACAAGGAAGACCAAAGAAGAGTTGATGCTTTTGAATTGTGGTGTTGGTGAAGAATACTGAAAGTCCTATGGACTGCTAAAAGAACTAACAAATCTGTCCTGGAAGAAGGCCAGCTGGAATGCTTGTTGGAACCAAGAATGGCCAGACTTCACCTCACCTACTTTGGTCATGTTGTCAGAAGGGACCATTCCCCAGAGAAGGATATTATACTTGGTAAAGTAGAGGGTGAATGACAAAGGGGAAGGCCCTCAATGAGATGGATTGACACAGTGGCTGCAACAATGGACTCAGGTTTAGCAAGGATCGTGAGGCTGGCACAGGATAGGACAGTATTTCATTCTGTTGTACATAGGGTCTCTATGAGTCAGAGCTGACTCCACAGCACCTAACAGAGGGAACATAACAATGCATCCTGTTGCTGTTAGATGCCATTAAGTTGTCTCCGATTCATAGTGACCCTATGTACAACATAAGGAAATGCTGCATGGTCCTGTGCCAGCCTCATGATCCTTGCTGTACCTGAGCCCATCATTGCAGCCACTGTGTCAGTCCATCTCATTGAGGGCCTTCCCCTTTTTTATTGTCCCTCTACTTTACTAACCATGATATCCTTCTCCAGAGAATGGTCCCTTCTGACAACATGATCAAAGTAGGTGAGATGAAGTCTGGCCATTCTCGCTTCTAAGGAGCATTCTGGCTGTACTTTTTCCAGGACAGATTGGTTAGTTCTTTTAGCAGTCCGTGGGACTTTCAATATTCTTTGCCAACACCACAACTCAAAAGCATCGACTCTTCTTCTGTCTTCCTTGTTCATTGTTCAGCTCTCACATGCATATGAGGCAATTGAAAATACCATGACCTGGGTTAGGTGTACCTTGGTCTTCAAAGAAACATCTTTGCTCTTCAGTGCTTTAAAGAGCTCTTTTGCAGCAGATTTGCCCAATGTAAAACATTGTCTGAAGTCTTTACTGCTGCTTCCAGTGCTGATTGTGGAACCAAGTAATATGAAGTCTTTGGCAACTTCAATCTTTTCTCCATTTATCGTGATGATGCTTATTGGTCCAGTTGTGAGGATTTTTGTTTTCTTTATATCAAGGTATAATCCACACTGCAGACTTCAATCATCATCAGTAAGTGCTTCAAGTCATCCTCACTTTCAACAAGCAAAGTTGTGTTGTCTGTGTATCGCAGGTTGTTAATGATTCTTCCTCCAATCCTGATGTCATGCTCTTTTCTTCATAGACAATGAAGCCAGACAGATCGTAAATCAAATTGTGGCTTTATCACTTATAAGCTGTGTAATCTTGGACAGGTTACTCAATCACTCTGAGTCTCATTTTTCCCACCTGTAAAACAGATATAATAATGTCTTATCACAGTAGATGGTATGAAGAGTGAAATATGATAGTATATATAATACTGCTAACATGGTATCTAGTACATGTTGTTGTTGTTGGAAGACACTAAATAAATGTTAATTCCCTTCTCCCTCTTTTATCTTTTTATTTATCATAGTTATTTATAAACATCTTTTCCCTTTTTCTTCCTAGCTATTCTGTTCTTCAAAGGCAGGATCCATACTTTCTTCAACTTTTGTATATTCCACAGACATAGCTTAGTTAACTTAGTTTCTTGCATATAGGAAGAGTTCAACAAATACTGTTGTGAATGGTACATGCAAGAGCTCGAGGAAAAAGAAGCCAAGGGAGAGAGAAAGCAATCAGTTTTTCATAATCCTGAATGTCTTAGTAACAGCATATATCATAAATAACACCATTTAAGCCAAATCTCTAAGGTTTCCAAGTTCTGAATTTCACTGCACATTTATCAATTTTATTATCTCATTTCCTCACAATTTGGATTGTTTAGATACCTTTGCTTCCTTTCATTATAGTAGCTTATTTGTATTGATATTTAATGTCTGCTGAAAATAAACAGATAATGTTACTGAAACCATACTTACAGTATATTATTTTATTTTGTAGGAAATTATTTCATAGGGTTCAAGGCTTGGCTTGGATTCATAACAGTCAACACTAATACAGGGAGTGCTTCATGCTTGTTTTGTGTAACACTATGGTGCTTACACCTTAATATTGTTCCCCTAGTAAGTAATTTAATACATATTATAGAAATTAGTTGTCTTTAAAAAAACAAAAACCTTATGATTTATTCTGTACTGTTTACAAAAATACATAGTTTTTTCTTTGCCCCAAATAAACCCATCAGTGTCTGCCACAGAGAATGACCCAATAGGGGTACCATTGCATTAAATGAAAGGTACCCCTCCACTATAAGGCCATTTCTCTTTCATAACATGTTTAGAGTTCTGAAGCTCTCCTCGTGAGAGCTCTTTAGAGTTACATGTGGACATAGAGAAGATATAATTCCCTTAGGAATTTGGAGGACTAAAGTGGTGTGTATGTTGTAATTCTGTATTACTCAGTGATAAAAAAATGTAAGCGAAAACCACAAGCAAATACCATCAGACAACTGCACATGGAGGCGTGTGGCTTCCATTTGTGTTTTTTTCACAAGGACTTGAAAAACAGTGGAAGATATAGAGAAATCATTTTATCACTTTACCTTTTTGTCCCCAAAATTCCTTTTTGTTTTCTTTTGTTTTGACATTGTCATGCCATTTCACAGTGTTGTTTTCCTAAAAATTACTAAAATCTAGGTGTGTGTACCTTTTAAGGAATTATTCTTGACTAAAATGTTATATTTTGAAAGTTTATATACTCCTTAACTTTCTATCCATATGTTTTTAATTATATACTAAACTCCTTCTAACCTAACACTTTAGCAATTCCCATATTTCATATTTGTATTTCAGTGTAGTCTTTTTCAGATCCCTATAGGCTAATGTAAGGGCAGGAGGGGGATATTTACATGCTCCAAGAAATCTGAAAATCATGTGTGTGTGTGTGTGTTTGTGTACAGAAAGTCTTCTTTTTCTCACTAAATAATAATAATTAAAAAAAAAAAAACCCTATTCCCTTTGACTACCTCTGGTCACATAGTGCTTAAGGCATTTGACTGCTAACCAGAAGGCTGGCAGTTCAAACCCACCAGCCACTTCTCGGAAGGAAGATTGGGCAATCTATTTCCATAGAGATACCACCTCTGAAACCAAAGGAAGGGTCTCTATAAGTCAGAATCAACTCGATGGCAGTGAGTTTGGTTTGGAGTTTGGTTCCCGTTGAGTCAATTCTGACTCACAGAGACCGTATAGGGCAGAGTAGAAGTGCACCATAGAGTTTCCAAGGCTGTAAATCTTCATACAAGCAGACTGCCTCATCTTTCTCTCACGGAGCTGCTAGCTGGTGAGTTCCAACTACCTACCTTTTGATTGGTAGCCAAACACTTTAACCACTGCACAACAGAGGTCCTCACTGTATAGAGGTTTTCACTGTAGTGAAAACTATGAGAGCCAGAACTTCGTGGGACTGCCTTGCTTTTCCAGATTTCCCAAGTTTTCTATCTTTTACAAGGTGCAGTCTTACCATGCTTCTACCCTCTCTATTAGTGGAAAATATTTGAGTTTTCCTTCTCTGATATGTTTCTGCCTTACACACGTTTTGGCTTTCACAGGTTTTATTGTAATAGAGCTGTCACATTAAACTAGCATTGTACTCTATCACCAATAAATTGTGCAAGCTTTATTAAGTATTATCATCCCCCATTAGCTACATTTGGTGTGCTGGTTACATAATAAAGGGAAAAATTTTACCAATCTTAACATCTTATACTTCTTAGTATTATATTCAGTGATATGATATGAAAGACTCCATTGTACTGTAAAAAACTTAAATCTAAAAGTACACATAGTATCACAGCTAGTTTTGTTTTACTATAATTCCTACTTCTTTGTTTTTACATGGCCAGCTGTGTATTGAAAATGGTGTAACATCATCTCAAAGTTTAATTTTAGCATGGAATTCTTTTCCAATGAAAGTAATTGAGTAACTTCTATTATATAACTTTATGCTGTTTTTCTATCAAATATTATTCCTCTCAATTCTGTTTGAGTAGATGAATAACACCATTTCATGAATAAGTACATTAATCCTATATTGATTTGCATATATGGAAGCTTTTATCACTCCATTACTAACCAAAAGTCTGCTCTGTGGAAGAAAGATGTGTCAGTCTATTCCCATAAAGATTACAGCCTTGAAAGCCCTTGAAAGTCCTGGGGGTGAATTCTACTTCATCCTATAGTGTAGATATGAGTCAGGATTGACACAATGGCAATGGATTTTTCCTGTGCTTCCACAGTATGATGTGCATATTTCTATCATCAGATTTACCAAACTGAATCTCACTGAGGAGATGGAATTTACTCATTTTCTTATCTCAGTTTCCTTGTATGTTATTGTTGTTAAGTGCCGATGAGTCGATTCTGACTCATAGCAACCCAATGTACAACAGAAAGAAACACTGCCAAGTCCTGGGCCATCCACAGTCATTGCCATGTTTGAGCCCATTGTTGCAGCAACTATGTCAGTCCATCTCATTGAGGGCCTATCTCTTTCTCACCAACCATCTACTTTATCAAGCATGCTGTCCTTCTCCAGGGACTAGACTCTCCTGATAACATGTCCACAGTATGTGAGATGAAACCTAGCCATCTTTGCTTCTAAGGAGCATTCTGGCTGTACTTTTTCCCAGCCAGAATTCTTTGTTCTTCTGACAGTCCAATCTTTGCCAGCACAATAAATAAAATGAATCCATTCTTCTTTGGTCTTCTTTATTCATTGTCCAGTTTTCAAATGAATATGAGGTGATTAAAAATACTATGGCACCAGTCAGGTGCACCTTAGTCCTCAAAGTGACATCTTTGCTTTTCAACACTTTACAGAGGTGTTTTGCAGCAGATTTGCCCAGTGAAGTATATGTCATTTGCTCTCTTGAATTCTGCTTCTATGGGCATTGATTGTAGATCCAAGTAAAATGAAATCCTTGACAACTTCAATCTTTTCTCCATTTATTATGATGAATCTTACTGACCCAGTTGTAAGGATTTTTATTTTATTTATATTGAGGTACAATCCATACTAAAGGCTGTAGTCTTTTGATCTTCATCAGTAAGTGCTTCAAGTCCTCTTCACAGTCAGCACCTGTGTAGTGGTTACACTTTGTTTGTA
This sequence comes from Orycteropus afer afer, assembly GCF_000298275.1. Taxonomy (NCBI): domain Eukaryota; kingdom Metazoa; phylum Chordata; class Mammalia; order Tubulidentata; family Orycteropodidae; genus Orycteropus; species Orycteropus afer. Next base: position 9,358,152 of record NW_006921658.1, read on the forward strand.
TGTGTTAAGTGCTGTGGAGTTAGTTCTGATTCATAGCAACCCTATGTACAGCAAAACAAAACACTGCCCAGTCATGCACTATCCTCACAATCTTGCCACGCTTGAGCCCGTCATCACAACTACTGTGTCAATTCATTTCATTGAGGATCTCCCCCTTTTCACTGACTCTCTACTTTAACAAGCATCCTTCTCCAGGAACTGGTCCCTTCTCACAGCATGACTAAAGTACGAGAGACCAAGTCTGGCCATTTTTGCTTCTAAGGTGCATTCTGGCTGTACTTCCTCCAAGACAGAGTTGTTCATTCTTCTAGCAGTCCATTGTATGTTCAATATTCTTTGCCAGTACCCCAATTCAAATGCATCAATTCTTCTATCTTGCTGCCTTTGAGTCAGATCTGACTCTTAGCGACCCCTCCTTGGGTTTCCAAGGTGATATCACTACGGAAGTAGATTGCCCAATCTTCCTTCCAAGGAGTGGCTGGTGGGTTCGAACCACCAGCCTTCTGGTTAGCAGTCAAATGCCTTAGGCACTACACATGCATATGAAGCTATTGAAAATATCATACTTTGGGTTAGGCATGCCTTAGTCTTCAAAATGACATTCTTTCCCTTTAACATTTTAAAGATGTCTTTTAAAGCAGATTGATTTCTTAACTGTTGCTTCCATGGGACTTAATTGTGGATGCAAGTAAAATGAAATCCTTCAATATTTTCTCCATTAGTCATGATGTTGTTTATTGGTCCAGTTGTGAAGACTTTTGTTTCTTTATGTTGAAGTATAATGCATATTGAAAGCTGTAGTCTTTGATCTTCATCTGTAAGTGCTTCAAGTCTTCTTCACTTTCAGCAAGCAAAGTTATGCCATCTACACATTGCAGGTTGTTAGTCTTCCTCCCATCATGTTGCCACATTCTTCTTCACATAGTCCAGCTTCTTGGATTATTTACTCAGCATAAAGATTGAATAAGTGAAAAGATACATCCCTGAAGCACACATTTTCTGATTTTAAACCACACAGTATCCATTGTTCTGTTGGAAAAACTGCCTCTTGGTCTAAGCACAAATTCCTCATGAGGGCAATTAAGTGTTCTGGAATTCCCATCTTCAGCAAAATTTTAATTGCTTGAGATATAAATGATATTGCTCAGTAATTTCCACATTCTGTTGCATCACTTTTCTCTGGAATGAGCACATATATGAATCTCTTCCAGTTGATTGGCCAGATAGTTGTCTTCCAAATTCTTTGGCATAAACAAGTGAGTGCCTCCATGCTGCATCTGTTTGTTGAAACATCTCAGTGGATGTTTTTTCAATTCTTGGATGCTTGTTCTTCACCAGTTCCTTCAGTGTAGCTTAGACTTCTTCCTTCAGTATAGTTGGTTCTCGATCATATGCTACCTCCTGAAATGGTTGAACACTGACCAGTTCTTTTTAGTACAGAGACTCTGCATTCCTTCCATTTCTTTTGATGCTTCTAGCATCATTAAATATTTTGCCCATAGAATCCTTTAATATTGCAACCTAAGGCTTGAATTTTCTCTTCAAACCTTTCTGCTTGAGAAAGGCTAAGCATGTTTTTTCCTTTTTGATTTTCTGACTCCAGGTCTTCGCACATTTCATTATAATACTTTACTTTGTCATTTAGAGCTGCCCTTTGCAATCTTCTGTTCAGCTTTTTTATTTCATCAGTTTTTCAATTCACTTTACCTACTCTCTAGTCAAGAGCAAGTTTAAGAGTCTCTTCTGCTCTTCTGACATCCATTTTCTTCTTTTCTTCCTTTCCTGCCTTTTATAATGACCTTTTGCTTTCTTCTTGTATGTTATTGTTATCAGGTAACATTGCATTGGCTCTGACTGATGGCAATCCTGTTTGCAATGGAATGAAATATTGCCTAGTCCAGTGCCAGCCTCACAATCCTTACTATACCTGAGGCCATTGTTGCAGCCACTGTGTCATTCCATCTCTTTGAGGGCCTTTACCATTTTGTTGACCCTCCACTTTGCCAAGCATGATATCTTTCTCCAGGGAATGGTCCTGTCTGACAACAGGACCAAGGTAGGTACGACAAAGTCTGGCCATTCTTGCCTCCAAGGAGCATTGGGGCTGGCCTTCTTCCAAGACAGATTTCTTAGTTCTTTTAGCAGGCCACAGAACTTTCAGTATTCTTCCTGATTTTAAACCATACAGTATCCCCTTATTCTATTCAAATGACAGCCTCCTGGTCTATGTACAGGTTCCTCATGAACACAATTAAGTGTCACAGTATGGAAGGAGTTAATTATGAAGTGCAGAAAGAGAAAAAGGGTCCAGGGAAGGAGGCAAAGAAAACCTCAGCAGACAGGAACCAACCCAGAAAAAGTGATGCCAAGGAAGCTAAAAAAGGAGTGGTTAGCTCTGTTAAAGAACCGTCACTGGATTTTCAGTTAGCGCATTCAGTACCTTCAGTAATATGGGGGTTCTCAAAGCCCAGTCACCCTGGTTTTCAAAGTAATATTGTTGTGGAGTGACTCATATTGAAAATGTAGTGAGTGAAAATATAATATTGTTTTTAAAAGTTTTGTGTCACAGGCAGGGGGGAGACAGGAGCCAAAAAAATGCCTGTGTGCGAGATATGAGAAGAACATCTTTCATTGAATAGTGTTCGTTTCATCTACAAGAGTCCATGGAAAAAGTGGATTATTCTGTTTGCTCTTAGTCTTAATTCTTCTGAACCAATATCATAAGTCAACAGATGAGAAATTGTAATGACCCCAAAAGACACAATTTCTAGCTGAGTTCAAGTATATCCTCTTAAGCATTAATTGGAAATTAGAATATCTATCTATGACCTCTTGATCATCATTAGACCATTTAGTGAATACAAATTTTAGCCCTCTGTTACAGGAAATCTTCTAATATATTTATTGGATATTTACCATATGCAAAGGAGTTATGGTAGTGTACTGGGTAAGGTATGTGGCTGCTAACCACAACGTCAGCAGTTCAAACCCATCAGCTGCTCTGTGGGAGCAAGATGGGGCAATCTATTTCTGTAAAGATTTACAGACTTGAAAACCCAATGGGGGTTACTATGAGTGAAAATCAATTTGATGGCAATGGGTTTGTTTTGGTTTTCCTTTTTTTTTTTTTTTTTACTATTTATGAAGTACACAGCCACACAGTTGAATTAGGAGGAGAGGAGGGGAAAGGAAATAACTTTTATAGAAAATCATGTTCTTCTAATTATTTCTCCAAACTTCCATATAATATAGTTATTATTTGTCCCATCTTACCTATGTGGAAACTGAGCTCAGAGAGGTAAAGTGATATACCAAAGGCTGGGTACTAACACATATTCAAAAACCAAAACCAAACTCACTGCTGTTGAGTTTATTGTGACTCATAGTGACCCCTCCTTGGGTTTCTGAGGTGGTATCTATCTGTCTTCCTTCCGAGGAGTGGCTGGTGGGCTAGAGCCTCCAACGTCAATGTTTGCTCATATACCTTTTTCCTTGTCCTCAAGGGCTTGATGGTTTAACAAAAGACATAAATATTATACTCAACCCAGGGTGCGCTAAGCTTCATAAGGGAGGTGCCAGTGCTTTAGGAGTTCCAAAAGAGGAAAGAGCAAATCCTAAAAAGAGTCAAAGCTTCAGGAAAGGAGTTCATTACAATGAGCCATCAAGGACTTCTATAAAGAGAATGAGGTTATGAGGGAGGATGAGATGGGAGGAGACACTCCAAGCAGAAACATAGAGTAAGCAAAGGTACAGAGTGGCAACACTGAGGGCCATTCTGAGAATAGCAGGTATTCAAGTCTGGCTGGAGAAGAGGATTCTTACAAGAAATCAGGGGAAAGAAAAGTTGGGAACAGACTCTAGAGGACTTTGGACACAGATGTTTTGTTTTATAGAAATTTTATAGATTTTGTAGAAATCTGAAGGGTTAGTTTAGTTTTTTTAATTAATGTTTAAATCATGTATATTCTTACTATAGAATTTTGAAGCATACTCAAGAAGAAGGGAAAATAGTATCACAAACTGCTATAAATCCATGCCCCCAACTCTAGAAATTATCAATTACTAGTCTTATTTTCCATCACTCATCTGTCAATTTGTCATACTGTGGTGCCTTGCATATTGTTGTGAGGCTGGAGGCTATGCCACCAGTATTTCAAATACTAGCAGGTTCACCCATGGTGGACAGGTTTCAGTGGAGCTTCCAGACTAAGACACACTGGAAGAAGGATGGGGCCATCCACTTCTCAAAGAATTGGCCAGTGAAAACCTTATGTATAGCAGTGAAACACTGTCTGATATAATACTGGAAAACTTTACGAATAGCCCTAAACATTGTCCAATATAGTGCCAGAAGATGAGCCCCTAAGGCCGGAAGCTGCTCAAAATATGAGTGGGGAAGAGCTGCCTCCTCAAAATGGAGTCAACCTTAATGATGTGCATGGAATAAAGTTTTTGGGACCTCCATTTGCTGATGTAGCATAACTCAAAATGGGAAGAAACATCTGTTTCATTAATAATCAGATCATGGAATGTATGAAATATGAATCTAGGAAAACTGAAAGCTGTCAAAAAATGAAATAGAACATAAAAATGGATATCTGAGGCATTAGTGAGCTGAAATGGACTTGTTTTGGCTAATTTGAATCAGACAACCATATGATCTCTTATGCTGAGAATGACAAATTGAAGAGGAATGGAACGGCATTCATTGTCACAAAAAATGTTCCAAGTATTATCCTGAAGTATAATGCTGTCAGTGATAGGATAATATCCACATTCCTACAAGGAAGAACAGTTAATAGTACTATTATTCAAATTTATGCAACAATCACCAAGCCAAAGACAGGAAATTAAAGATTTTTACCAACTTTTCCAGTCTGAAATTGACCAAACGTGCAATCAAAATGTGTTGATTATTATTGGTGATTGGAGAGAAAAAGTTGGAAACAGAGAAGAATCACCAGTAATTGGAAAATATGGCCTTGATGACAGAAATGACACCAGAGATTACATGATAGAATTTTGCAAGACCAATGACTTATTCATCGCCAATACCTTTTTTCAACAACATAAACAGCAGCTATACATATGGACTTCACCAGATGGGATACACAGGAATCAGATTGACCACATCCATGGAAAGAGGTGAGGAGAAGTTCAATATCTTTAGCCAAAACAAGGGCAGGAGCTGACTGTGGAACAGACCATCAACTGCTCATATGCAAGTTCAAGTTGAAGCTGAAGACAATTAAAACAAGTCCATGAGAGCCAAAATATTACCTTGATTATATCCCACATGAATTTAGAGACCATTTGAAGAATAAATTTGACACATTGAATACCAATGACCAAAACCCAGACAAATTGTGGGATGACATCAAAAACATCATACATGAAGAAAGCAGTCATTAAAAAGACAGGAAAGGAAGACAAGACCAAAATGGATGTCAGAAGAGACTCTGAAACTTGCCCTTGAATGGAGAATAGCTAAAGCAAATGGAAGAAATGACAAGATAAAAAAGCTGAACAGAAGATTTCAAAGAGCAGCTCAAGATGACAAAGTCAATTATTATAATGAAATGTGCAAAGATCTGGAGTTAGAAAACAAAGGAAAAACACACTCAGCATTTCTCAAGCTGAAAGAATTGCGGGAAAAGTTCAAGCCTTGAATTGCAATGTTGAAAGATTCTATGGGCAGTATCTTGAATGATGAAGGAAACATCAAAAGAAGATGGAAGAAATACACAGAATCACTGTACCCAAAAGAATTGGTCGATGTTCATCTATCTCAGGAGGTGGCATATGATCCAGAACCGATAGTATCGAAGGAAGATGTCAAAGCTGCACTGAAGGAATTGGCAAAAAACAAGGCTCCAAGAGTTGACAGGATACCCATTGAGATGTTTTAACAAAAGGATGCCACACTGGAGGCACTTACTCTCCTATGCCAAGAAATTTGGAAGACAGCTACCTGGCCAATTGCCCGGAAGAGGTCCATATTTGTACCCAGTCCAAAGAAAGATGATCCAACAGAATATGGCAATTATTGAACAATATCATTAATATTGCATACAAGTAAAATCTTGCTTAAGATCATTCAAAAACAGTTACAGTGATGTATTACAGGGAACTTCCAGAAATTCAAGCTGGATTCAGAAGAGGATATGGAACAAGGGATTTCACTGTTGATGTCAGATGGATCTTGGCTTAAAGCAAAGAATACCAGAAAGATGTTCACTTGTCTTCTATTGACTACAAAAGCATTCGACTATGTGGATAACAAATTGTGGATAACCTTTAGAATGGGAATTCCAGAACACTTAATTGTACTCATGAGGAACCTGTACATAGACTAGAAGGCTATTGTTCTAACAAAACAAAGGGGATACTGCAGGTTTAAGATCAGGAATGGAGTATGTCAGGCTTGTATTCTTTCACCATACTTATTCAATCTTTATGCTGAGCAAATACTCTGAGAAGCTGGACTATATGAAGGGGAATGCAGCATCAGGATTGGAACATCAGCATCATTAACAACCTGTGATATGTAAATGACAGAACCTTGCTGAAGATGACTTGAAGCACCTACTGATGAAGGTTAAAGACTATAGTCTGTAGGATAGATTACACCTCAACATAAAGGAAATGAAAATCCTCACAACTGAACCAATAATCAGCATCAAGACAAATCGAGAGAAGATTGAAGTTGTCAAAGATTTCTTATTACTTGGATCCACAATTAATACCAGTGGATGCAGTAGTCAAGAAATCAGACGACATATTGCACTGGGCAAAACTGCTGCAAAAGGTTTCTTTCAAGTGCTGAGAAGCAAAGATGTCTCTGAAGACTAAGGTGTGTCTAACCCAAGCCATGGTGTTCTCAGTGGCCTCATATGCATGTGAAGGCTGGACAATGAATAAGGAAGACCGAAGAGTTGTTGCTTTTGAGTTGTGGTGTTGGTGAAGAATACCGAAAGTCCCATGAACTGCCAGAAGAATGAACAAATCTGTCCTGGAAGAAGTGCAGCCTGAATGTTCTTTGGAAATGAGAATGTCCAGACTCACCTACTTTGGTCATCTTGTCAGAGAGGACCATTTCCTGGAGAAGGATACCATGCTTGGTAAAGTGGAGCGTCAGTGAAAAAGGGGAAGGTCCTTGAGAAGATAGATTGACACAGTGGTTGCAACGATAGAGTCAGGCACAGCAAGGATTGTGAAGCTGGTCAAGGACCAGGCAGTGTTTTATTCTATTGTATTTAGGGTCACTATGAGTTGGAGCTTACTTGATGGCAGCTAACAACTATTATATAAATCCTTTCCAACTTTTATTTTGTTTTCTTTTTATGGTATATTTTAGAGCAAAGTCTAGAAATCATGTCACTGTATTTGCAGATATTGACACATGATTCTCTGATAGCAACTCTTGTAAAGGTGACTATCATCTTATTAAGGATCTTTAGTAGTGTAGGGGTTAAGGCATTTGGCTGCTAACTAAAAGGTGGTGGTTCAACCCAGCAGCCTCTTTTCAGAAGAATGATGAGGCAGTCTGCTTCTATAAAGATTTATAGCCATGGAAACCCAATGGGGGTCGCTATGAGTAGAATCAACTTGATGGCAGTGAGTTTGGTTTTGTTTTATCACCTTATTATCAACACTAATAAAAGTAATGATAATTCCTTAATGTCATTAATATTAATTATATAATATATTTCATAAATATATTAACATTTCTCCATTTGTCTAAAAAATGTCTTGTCTTTTTACAACTAGTTTGTTTGAATAAAAACCTAAATTCCACGCTTGGCATTTAATTGTTGTAACTCCTGAGTCTCTTTTATCCTATAAAAGTCTTCCTTCTCTTTTTATTTTTCTACTGCCTCGGAAACCCAAGGAGGGGTCGCTATGAGTCAGGGCCGACTCGACGGCAAAACAACAACAACGACAACAACATGCCATCATTTATTCCAGGACATTTGTTCTCTATGTTGAATGCTCCACTTTTTCAATTGGTTACTTCTCGATAGTGTTGTTTAATGTATTCCCCTATCCTTTGTAGTTCTTATAAATTGCTAGTTATATTTAGAGGTTTATTTACATTTGGGTTAAATTTTTAGGAAGAATTTTTTGTAAAGGTATAGTGAATTCTTATTTCATTATACATGAGAGCACATAATGGTTGGTTGATTGGTGGGCCAAGTGGTATGGCCTGATTCCCAACAGTCTTTTACCTAATGAGGCTCATTACCTGCTGCAACTTTTTCATTGTGGGTTGCAAAATGGTCCTCTGACGTTTTTGAGCTAAGGAATTACATGTTCATAAATAAGTTTTTGAAAATTAATCTGACAAAAGTACATAGGATGGAGTAGAATTAGAAAATACCAGAAGAGAAATGTAGGCTATTCTAGTTACCCAGATGAAAATTAAGTTTAGGAACCAAAGGGCAGTAACAAACATGGAAAATTGGGATAACTTCAAGGGATTTGTGAAGAATGGAATCTATGGGACTTAGTAGTAGACTAAATATACTGAAACAAATATAACATGGACATTTTAGGCTTGAAGGAATAGTAGTATATTTAACAAAAACAGGAAAGTGGAATCATGATTGACTTCCTGCAGAAATTGAAAAGTTTAGTTTGAGCTTATTGGGTTCAAGCTGACAGTGGTATATCTTGGCTTAGACATCTGGTGAACAGTTGGGTATACAGGATTGTGCTTTGAAAAGAATTTAGGACATAAGTCAGATAGTAGTCAATGCCTTCAGAGTATATTTGATAGCTGATGAAGGGTGAAGAGTGAAAAGAGAAAAGGCTCAGACACAAATTTGGTCAATTCCAACATTTATGGGCTTTTTCAACTATTCTTCTTTAAAGCACCAGTTTATTTAGTTTTACTTTGGCCCAAGATAGCTGTTTTTCAGGCCCAGATGAATGGCTCAGCAGTCTCCCTTCTGATAGCTCAGCTTTCTTCTTCCTAATGGAAAGAAATGTCCCCAAGACCAATAGGAATTTCAACTCATGTTCCTTTATTTTCTCCATAACCAGACTATAAAAAATACGATTTCTATTGTACTACCTCTCTTTTTTTCAAAATTCCTATTCCTTATTTTTATTTAGGGAAATTTCATAGATACAGTAAAGAAGAAGATTAAAATTATAATAAGGGAATAGAGGAAAGGCAACATTTCTTCAGGAAAAAGAGAATTAACATGTTTGGAGACCAAGAGGAAGAATCCAAAGGAGCTGGTAGTGGTTGAAGAGATGAGACAGGCAGAAGATGGCAGGACTGAAAGAGTTAACTAAAAAACAGAAGCTGCAAGCCTAACTGCTGTAGCTAAAGACTAACCCACATCCTGGAACATAGGGTACAGAAGTAAGCAAGCAGCCTACCTAATTCCATGCTTCCTATCTTACAAGATCTTTTGCAGGTGTTTTTGGACAACCTAACCTCCTCAGCTTACCAAGCATGTGCACATCATTGTGAGACGACCACTATATAACTTTCCTGGGGTAGTGGTATTGAGACAAGGACACTGACTGGGAATCGAACCAGTGCCCTGTGGGACAGTGCATGTGTGCCAGCCATTTCTAGGAAACTACCACCCCTTCTCAGAAAATCTCCACTTGTTTAAAAACCCTTAAAAACCCCAGCAAATTTTTACTCTGAGAGGCAAAGGCTAGTGTTGTTATTTGGTCCTTCTTTGTCGCCTCTCATGAGCTACTTTCTTTTTCTCCTTCCCTTAATAAAAAGTTTTGTTCGTATGGAACACCGAAGCCTTTCCTGGTCATTCTTCGTCAATAGAAGGCAAGAGCCCGATGGAGTCAACCCCTGCTAGGGAAGAGCTCTTTGGAATAGAGACAAGTGAGAGAAACTGTAACAGGACAAGATTGGGGAGAAGGCAAGAAGATAGATAGGTACAGCTGTTACCTTTATTCCGCAGAAAAAGGAAGATGAAGGTATAGAAAAATCTAGAGATGGAGATTATGGAAATTGCATAAGCTCATATTAAACAGTTTTGTACTCATAATCTTTAGGTGAGGATGAGGGAGGTCAGAGGTAGCTTGGAAGCCTGAGGATCACAGACAAGTTCTGAGATTCAAGCTCTCTTAGCCTCATCTGACAGTCACTCGTTCTTTATGAATAGTTCCTTAGACTCAAAGGGATGTTCTTCCCTTATCTCTGTGTTGTGTTCAATTGCCCTTGACAACACCTATACTGCTCTATAAGCTGCTACAAATGAAGCAGAGAATCAAACGGCCTAAACACCAGGCTTTCTAAAGTAGCCTGGGCAAGATTAAGTTTGGACAGTGTTTTAGTAAACATGCTGACATAGACAATTGCAAATTAAACCAAGGTTTGTAGATGGATATACCTCTGCATATATTTGAATAATGCTGAGGACAATAAGAGTATTATAAGATTGCTTGTGGAAAAAAAAAAAAAGATTAGCTGTAAAATCATAGGGGCTACTGTGGGCATTTAGGAAGCAAGTTGATACTTTCTTTCGACAAAAGAATTTTTAGGATTCCAACCAAGTCTTTCACCATGGAGTTTATTTTATTTTGACCTCTTAAGAATAAGTTTTTAAAAATTCAAAGTTAAACAAAAATGTTATATCAGTCTCTTAAAACATTGGGATGCAAGGATTGATGCTAGGGAGAACGAACCCTTGGTTTTGATTGGCAGAAGCAGTAATTTGACTGTATTTAATTTGTATTGTGTTAGAAAAGAAAGCCAGAGTGAGCCTTCCCGATCCTGCTGTTTTATAAGCCCTTAACTCCATTGAGCTACATCAGTCTTACTTTTAAGAGTCCTTTTGTAATGTTTGGTTTTTCTAAATTTTCTTTTAGTGCTAGACCCCACTAATTGCTTCCTTATGGCAGCTGCTTATGATTTAATACTGATCATGGGCACATACAGACCCTTGTGCAGGGCTCACATGCACATCACAAAAGACCTTATACTTACGATCTCACGACAGAAAATACCCAGAAAGTAATGGCTATAAATATTAGTTTTCTAGTAAGTGGGGCTGGTTTTGATATTTTAAATTTCTGTTTATACCAACCCCCTCTTTTACCTGGCCTCTTTTAATCTTCAATGCAAAATGAAAGGTGTAAAGTCTGAAGCTATAAATCTGTTTATAGCTATAACTTCCCTCCCTGGCTTAGCAGAGTTTGACACTATAATAAACACAGCTCTTCTGCAGCAACACTGAATCTGGTTGTTGTATAATTCTTTATATGTTACTGCTTTGTACACTAAGCACTTTATTGCATTCTTTTCTCTCTGGGTATTTCAATTCCACCTGAATTAATTGAGCACCTACTTTATGCTAGGGGTTACCAGGAAGTTCTAGAGCCTAGAATTGTGTAATGCTTTATTCATTGAGGTAATGTGCTTAACACTGCAAGTAATAGTTTCTGAACAACAGAGATAAAGTAGATTAAATCTGCTTATTCTCCAAATGTTTTCAACCATCCACCTAACATGTTTCACAAAATATTGTGTTTTAATTTTATGGAATCCGTGTGTTTTCTTCTTCCTATGGCCATCTATTTAAAACAAAGTTAATTTTTGTTTACTATGATTAAAAATATTGAGTGTGTGTTTAATAATCACTGCTGTTGGCAGGCCAGGGAACTCTGGTGGCAGAGTACCTATGGTATTTGACTACTAACTAAAAGGTTGACAGTTTAAACCCACCAGCCACTCCTTGGAAGGAAGACTGGGCAATCTACTTCCATAGAGATACCACCTCGGAAAACCCAAGGAGGGGACTGACTCCATGGCAGTGAATTTATTGGCAGGTCAGGCATTTTACAAGATGTTTTATGTATACTCTTATTTTAGCCACACCATCTGCAGCAGGCATTGTTTTCCCCATTTTACATATGAAGACACTGAGGTTCAAAGAAGTTAATTCATTTGCCAAAGATCACACAGCTGATCACAGCTAGGATTTCAGCTAGGATTTGTTTGCTCTGAAGCTTGAAGTCTTAATCACCAAGATACTTTATTTTATGTACTTTATTTTAAAATAATTCCCCTAAAATGTACTTTTACTCATTTTACTTTTCACTGGAACATTTTAAGAGAAATTGTACATATCCATAATTTCTCTATACATACAGACAGGAAATCTTACAATTTTACCTCAGATTTTCCTAAAAAGGCATTTTTTATTTTTAAAATTTACACATTAGGAGCTCAATTTTTTTTTTTAGTCCTCTGAGTGCAGTGGAGAGCAATCCTTCACGTATCTGTCTTCACTTCCTATGTTTTACAGAATAAATGCCATTTTGAGCCTAATTTCCCTATTTTTAAAATTAACTTATTTAGTTTTTATTTATTGTTCTTTAGGTACAAATTTACCAAGCAAATTTGATTTACATTCATGCATATTTGATTTCACTGCCCCAATTACTCTCCGCAGCCATAAAAACTCTTCTCCCCTCCCTTCCCTGTGACTACACTCTCCCTGTGCCTTCTTAACTGTACATTCCTGTTTGTCCAGCTTTCCTTATATGTGAATGCTGCCCCTCTGGTGTCTCATGGCTGCTTGATCTAAGGGGTACAGCTCCCTGCAGTAGATGGGTGCATCGCCCTGGGGTAGGGGTTCTGCATGTAGGTCTTTCTACTGCTGGGCTGAGAGTCAATCCATGGAAGTGAGTCCATTTCTAGGCCTGATGGGTAACCCAGGGTCATAGTCTTGGGGATTTCACTAGTCTCTATCTGACTAGTAATGCTGGTCATTTTTGTGGTTTTGAATTTTGTTCCATATTTTTCCTCCCACTCTATCCAGAATCTCCAGTTTTGATCCCTTTCCTAGTGATTGGCATTGATAGCCGGGCACCATCTAGTTGTGGTCTCACGGGCATGAAGGCTGAGGGCCTTATGGTCCATCTTATCCTTGGACTAATTGTTTCCAGATGACTTTGATTTTCTTCACTCTTCTTTGCTTCAGACAAGAGGAGACCAATAGTTACATATTAGATAGCCACTCAAAAGCTTTAAGACCCCAGTTGCTACTCACTAAAGTAGGTTGTAGAACAAGATTTTTATGTAATATGTTGTGCGAATTGAGCATGATGTCCCCCTGAGACAATGGTCCTGAGCTTGCAGATCTGGTGAGTCTCTCTCAAGTTGTTTGGTTGTCTCTGAGAAGTTATCCAACTCTGCCTCCTGTTGCTTCTATAATGTATGTAGCTTATTTTGTAGCACAAGTACATATGTAAGGTTATCATCAGTCAGATCTATTCTTGGTCTGGGGTATATTCCTGTTCATCTACCCCCACCTGATCTTCTCACCTGTCTATGCATTTATCCATAGTCTGGTGTTTGGTGCTCAGGGTAATATAGTATTGTGCATGTAATAGTATTTGCCTCTGTTGTGTATATCTTATGTGCATGTTTCAGTGTCCTTTCTTTCCCCAGTGTCTTCATGCTGGTCATAGACTCTTTCCATACCATCACTCCTCACCCAACTCAACATGTGACCCCCAACTAGTCTGAAATTTTCCCTTCCCTTCCTTCCCATCCCTGGTAACCAACTAAAGTGAATTTCCTTCCCTGAGTGAACCTTTCCTTGACTTTTAACAATGATGGGCTCATACAGTATTTGTCCTTCTATGATTGACTTATTTCACTCAGCATAATGTCCTCCAAATTCATCCACATTGTGAGGTGATTCGTGTGTTCTTCATTATTTTTTAATGTTACATCATCCTTTTGGTGAATGTACCATAGTTTGGTTATCCATTCATCTGTTGACAGACATTTAAGTTGTTTCCATATCTTTACTATAGTGAATTGTGCTGTAATGAACATAGGTGTGCATATATCTATTCATTACCTATCTCTCACCTTTTTAGGATATATTCCCAGTAATGGAATTGCTGGATCAAATGGTATTTCTATTTCCAACTTTTTCAAGAAACGCCATACCATTTTCCACAATGGTTGTACCATTTTATAGTCCCATCAGCAGTGTATGAGAGTACCAATCTCTCTGCAACCTCACCAGCATTTGTTATTTTCTGTCTGGTTGAACTTTGCTGCTATTGCTAGGGGGAGATGGTATCTTATTGTTGTTTTGATTTGCATCTCTTTAATGGCTAATGAGGGAGCTCTGGTAGCATAGTGCCTAAGGCACTTGACTGCTAACCAGAAGACTGGTGGTTCAAACCCACCAGCCACTCCTCAGAAGGAAGATGGGGCAATCTACTTCTGTAGTGATACTGCCTCGGAAACCCATAGGGGTCGCTATAAGTCGGGTCCAAGCGACGGCACATAACAACAACAACAATGGCTAATGATCGTGAGCATTTCCTCATGTGTTTGTTGGCTGCCAGTATATCTTCTTTAGTGAAGTGTCTGTTCATGTCCCTAGCCCATTTTTGAAATGGGTTGTTTGTCCCTTTTGTGTTGAGGTGTTGAAGTTTTCTATAAAGTAGGTCAAGTTTTTTGCAGAGTTAGAAACTTGTAAAACAAAATAATTTGGGGATTTTAAAAAGAAGTATTCCTAAAAATATATGGCATGCTAGTAAAGTAGACTTTGGACTCAGGGGCTGGTTTTCACTTGAGGGCGGCTCTATATTAAGGACGGGCCTGAGGTAGGCAGGCCTGGGGGTCAGGAGCTGCTTTTTGCTTGGCAGTGGCTGGGGTGCGAGTTACATAAACCGGGACTTGAGAGATGCTTTTTGCTTGGTGGTGGCTCTTTATTAAGGCCAGGACCCGAGGTAGGTGGGCCAGGGCTCAAGGGCTGCTTTTCTCTTGGAGTTGGCTCTGTTTTAAGGCCAGGGCCTAAAGTAGGCAGGCTGGGCTCAAAGGCTGCTTTTTGCTTGTGGGTGACTCTATTTTAAAGCTGGGACCCAAGGAAGGAAGGTGCAGAGGGATTAGAAACACAACTAAGGAAGATAAACTTCTCTGTCAGTTTGTCATCCAGTGGTGGCTTATGTGTTGCTATGAGGCTGGAGGCTATTCCACCATGTTGAAAAATGCCAGTAGGGTTACTTACCCATGGTGGACAGGTTTCAGAAGAGCTTCCAGGCTAAGACAAACTTGGAAGAAGGAGGAGACCACTCACTTCTCAAAGACTTGGCCAGTGAAAACTTTTTGAATAGCAGTGAAACACTGTTTGATATATTACTGGAAAACTTTATGAATAGCTCTGAAGCATTGTCCAATATAGTGCCAGAAGATGACCCCATCAGGTCAGAAGACACTCAAAATTTGACTGGAGAAGAGCTGACTGCTCAGAGTAGAGACAACCTTAAAGATATGCAAGAGTAAAGTTTTCAGGACCTCTATTGGCTGATGTGACATGACTCAAAATGAGTAGAAACAGATGCAAACATCCATTAGAACATGGAACATATAAAGCATTAATCTAAGAAAATTGGAAGTTGTCAAAAATGAAATTGAATGCATAAAGATCGATATCCTAGGCATTAGTGAGCTGAAATGGACTGGTTTTGACCATTTTGAATCACACAACCATATGATCTACTATGCCAGAAATGACAATTTGAAGAGGAATGATGAGGCATTCATCATCACAAAGAGTGTTTCAAGATCTTTTCTGAAGTATAATGCTGTCAGTGATAGGAAAATATCTAAACGCCTACAAGGAAGATCAGTTAATACTACTATTCACATTTATGCACCAACCACCAAAGCCAAAGAGGAGGAAATTGAAGATTTCTACCAACTTCTACAGTCTGAAATTGACCAAAATTGTAATCAAGATGTGTTGATTATCACTGCTGACTGGAATGCAAAAGCTGAAAGCAAAGAAGAGATACTGGTGGTGGAAAAATATGGCTTTGGTGATAGAAATAACGCTGGAGATCGCATGATAGAAATTTGCAAGACCAATGACTTATTCATTACAAATACCTTTTTCAACAACATAAGTGATGACTATACATGTGGACCTCACCAGACGGAATACACAGGAATCACATTGACTACATCTGTGGCAAGAGATGATGGAGAAGTTCAGTATCTTCAGCCAAAACAAGGCCAGGAGCTGATTGTGGAACAGATCATCAACTGCTCATATGCATGTTCAAGTTGAAGTTGAAGATAATTCAGACAAGTCCACGAGAGTCAAAATATGACCTTGATGATATCCCTCCTGAATATAGAGACCATTTAAAGAGTAGATTTGATGCATTGAACACCAGTGACCAAAAACTAGAAGAATTTTGGGATGACATCAAGAATATCATTCATAATTGAACCCACACCTGTGGTTTCCAGCCAAACAAAATACAGGCATGTGAGTTAAACATTTACCTCAAGTAGATACACGCCTTGGAGAGAACAATCATGGGAGAAAGAAGGGCTGCTTATGCACAGGGAGACAGCCCAGGGGGCAGGAGTGTATGAAGGGATGGACACTGAGAAGAG
>NW_006921658.1:9380733-9392220 GCF_000298275.1 Orycteropus afer afer
AAAGAAAAGAATACCAGAAAGATATTTACTTGTGTTTTATTGACTATGCAAAAGCATTTGATTGTGTGGATCATAACAAATTATGGATAACATTGAGAAGAATAAGAATTCCAGAACACTTTATTTTTGTGTTTATTTATTTATTATTTATTGACTCATAAGGAACCTGTACATAGATAAGGAGGCTGTTGTTCAAACAGAACAGGGAATACTGCATGGTTCACAATCAAGAAGGGAGTGCATTGAGGTTGTATCATTTTACCATACTTATTCAACTTGTATGCTGAGCAAATAATACAAGAAGCTGGATCATATGAAGAAGAACATGGCATTAAGATTGAAGGAAGACTCATTAACAACCTGTGATACACAGATGACACGTTTTTGCTTGCTGAAAGTGAGGATGACTTGAAGCACTTACTGATAAAGATTGAAGACTACAGTCTGCAATATAGAGTGCACCTCAATATAAAGAAAACAAAAATCCTCACAACTGGTCCAATAAACAGATTCATGGTGGATAGAGAAAAGATTGACATTGTCAAGGACTTTGTATTACTTGGTTCTACAGTCAACACCAATGGAAGCAGCAATCAAGACATTAGATGACGTATTGTACCAGGCAAATCTGCTGCAAAAGACCTCTTTCAAGTCCTGAGGAGCAAAGATGTCTTCTTGAAGACTGAGGTGCACCTAACCCAAGACATGATATTTTCATTTGCCTTTTATGCACGTGAGAGCTGGACAATGAATAAAGAAGATTGAAGATGTGTTGATGCTTTTGAGGTGTGGTGTTGGTGAAGAATGCTAAGAGTACCATGGTTTGCTAAAAGGACTAAAAAAATCTGTCCTGGAAGAAGTGCAGCTAGAACTTCACCTCACCTACTTTGGTCATGTTGTCAGAAGGGACCATTCCCTGGAGAAGGATATCATGCTTGTTAAAGTGGAGGGTCAGTGAAGAAGGGGAGGGTCCTCACTGAGATGGATTGACACAGTGGATGCAATGATGGGCTCAGGTATAGCAAGGATCGTGAGGCTGGCACAAGACTGGGCAGTGTTTCGTTCTGCTGTGCATAGTGTCACTATGAATCAGAGATGACTTGATGGTACCTAACACAAACAAGAGTAAAGTAGAAAAGTGTATGGGGAAATGTACTTGGAAGAATGCATGTTCACATTTTAATTAGAGATGACCCTGTGCTAACTGTATTCAGAACTAGAGTAGATTTATCAATACCTAAATACCAATACCTTGTGGCACAGTGGTTAAAGAATTTGGCTGCTAAGCAAAAGGTCAGTGGTTTGAACTCACCAGCCACTCTTCAGGAGAAAGATGTGGCAGTCTGCTTTGATAAATATTTACAGCCTTGGTAAACCCTGTCTTGTCCTATGGGGTTGCTATGAGTCAGAATCGATTGACGGCAGTGGCTTAGTTTGGTTTTTGATAATAGCTAGGATGCCCATTTTTTTAATTGTTTATATTATTTACAGTGTAATTTTGTACACTTTTGGATACGTACTAAATACTGCGGTACCAAATTCAATTTCCTTATGGACATGTAAAAATATATTTCTAATTGACACAATAGGCCAAGTTAATAATGCAGTCTAGGGAGTAGGTAGAAGTCTTAAAATTAGAATTGAGGTTTTTATCCTAGGTACAAGGAGCTCTGGTGGCATAGTGTCTAAGGCATTTGACTATTAACCAGAAGGTTGGCAGTTCAAATCCACCAGCTGCTACATGGAAGCAAGATGAGGCAATTTACTACTGTAAAGATTTACCACCTTGGAAACCCAATGAGGGTTGCTATGAGTCAGAATCAACTCAATGGCAGTGGGTTTGGTTTCTTGTAGATGTGTACAAGAGAAACACTGGATGCTTCCTGTTTCCTTCTTCCCTAGAGACTGTGTACATTGACAAAGTAATATTAGCAGAAGTGCCTGAGCACAACAGAAAGAAGACAGACATCAAACATGCACTGATGTGGTGCTTTGCTTCTGCAGAATGGCCAGTGCAACAGACGCTTATCTTCCCTATCTTTAAAATACTAAGGACATTATGGTTTTCACAATATGGCAATCTCATGTTCAGTTTGCAGTTACAAAGTAGAGGAAGGGAATTGCAATAAATGTGTACTTTAGAATGTAGAAGAAAAGTGGCTTCTGCTGTGGTATCAACACAGTATGGCCACCATATATTATCTGTGCTTCTTTCACTTGAGGATGATGAATGAGAGAATTCTCTCTCCCTAACAGCTATTTCCAGTTAGGCCAGCCAAAGCTGCCAACACTGTGGGTTTGAAATATACCCCTGAAATGAAGTGTAAAACTCTATATGGTTCAGCTGGCATTGGAACTTCTGGGTTTATTTGGATTAAATCAGTTTCTGCCAACTATTTTGTGCAAACACATTAAATTTTGAACTATCCAATAGAACAGTTGCCATTGAGTCAGCTCTGACATACAGCCCTGTATGTGCTCCATAGGGTGTTTTTTTTTTTTTTTTCTTAATAATACTTCATTATATTTTCAGTGGAAATGTACACAGCAGAAAAGAGTCCTCTTCAATTTCTACACATATTGATCAGTGACACTGATTACATTCGTCACATGAGATCAACACTTTCGTTATTTCTGTTCTAATTGTTCCTTTCCAGTAACCTAGATTCATAGCATCCAAATCTTCTCATCTGTGCTTTAGAGTATTTGTTGACCATTTGGTCTCATATAGATGATTTTTTAAAAGACTATAGTACTTAATGGTGGCATAGTGCCTAAGGCATTTGACTGCTAACTAGAAGCCTGGCAGTTCAAACCCACCAGCCATTCCTCAGAAGGAAGATTGGGCAATCTACTTATATACAGATACCACCTTGGAAACTCAAGGAGGGGGTTGCTGTGAGTCGGTATCAACTCGACAGCAATGAGTTTGGTTCTGGTTTTCATGAGTTAATCAGTTCTTTAACTAAATGGTGACTTGAGGAACTATCTTTCCTATCACCATAAGTAAAAAGTGACTACTATTTAGAGAATGAATTCCCATACTCCCTCCCCATAACCACCAATGAATGTTGTTCTCTGTATATGTATTATTCTTGTCATTTTATAAAAGTAAAATTGTGCAATATTTGTCCTTCTGTAATTGACTTGGGAGCCTTGGTGGCGTAGTACCTAAGGCATTTGATGGCTAACCATAAGGCTGGTGATTCAAACCCACCAGTCACTCCTCAAAAGGATGACTGGGCAATCTACTTCCATAGAGGTACCACCTGGGAGACCCGAGGAGGGATCACTATGAGTCAGAATCAACTTGATGACAATGAGTTTGGTTTTTGGTTTGGTGATTGACTTATTTCACTCAGCATAATGTCCTGCAGTTTCATCCACATTTCAAGATGTTTCAGGAACATATTGTATGTACCACATCTTGTTTGGGAGCTCTGGTAGCGTAGTGCCTAAGGCACTTGACTGCTAACCAGAAGGCTGGCAGATCAAACCCACCAGCCACTCCTGGGAATGAAGGTTGGGCAATCTACTTCCATAGTGATACTGTCTCGGAAACCCAAGGAGTGGTCGCTCTGAATCGTTCCAGCTCAACAGCACAGAACAACAACACATTTTGTTTACCCATTCATCTGGGTACTTAGATGTTTCCATCTTTCTGCTATTGTGGATAGTGTTACAATGAACATGTTGTTGTTGTTGTTATGTGCCATTGAGTCAGACCCAACTCATAATGACTCCGAGGCAGTATCACTATGGAAGTAGATTGCCCAACCTTCCTTCCAAGGAGTGGCTGGTGGGTTTGAACTGCCAGCCTTCTGGTTAGCAGTCAAATGCCTTTGGCACTATGCCATCAGAGCTTCTACTTGGAAACCTTATAGAACAGTTCTACTGTGTCGCATGGAGTGTTTAGAAGTTGAAGTAGACAATGGCAGTGGGTTTTGTTTTGGATTAAGAATGATAACCTAGAACATCTTTTCATGTGTTGTTGGTTGCTTGAATACTCTCTTCCTGAAGTGTCCGTTATATCCTTTTTCTGTTTTTTAATTGGGTTATTTGTCTTTTTATTGTTGAGTTGGAGAAGTTTTATATATATTTTAGAAATTAGCCCTTGTCAGATATCTTCTTCCTAAAGATTTTTTCCAAGTCTATAGGCTGTTTTTTTTTTTTTTTTTTTCTCTCTCTCTCTTTTGATAGTCTTTTGATGAGGTTGGGTATTGAATTTTTATGAGGTCCCATAAGTTATCCAATTTGTCTTCTGCTGTTCATGCATTTGTAGTTGTGTTTGATAATTTATCTTTTCAAAAAAAAAAAAATTAGATCTCATGGTTTTGTCTCTATTTTTTCTTTACTTTTAACATTTAGGATTTGGTCCATTTTGAGTTAGTTTTTGTGTATAGTGTAAGGATTGGGTCCTATTTTGCTTTCCTGTAAGTGGATTTCAAATTTTGCCAACATCATTTGTTGAAGAGACTGTCTCTTCCCTAGGTGATGGAGTTTGACCTCTTGTCAAAAAATCATTTGTCCATTGATGGACAAATTTTCTAGGTTCTCAATTCTGTTCCTGATTTATGTGTTATCATTGAACTAGTACTATGCCATTTTGATTAGTGTAGCTATATATATATAGTGTAGGAACTTTGGTGGCATAGTCCCTAAGGCATTTGCCTGTTAACCAGAAGGCTGGTGGTTCAAATCCACCAATCACTTCTTGGAAGGAAGATGGGACAGTCTACTTCCATAGAGATACTGCCTTGGAAACCCAAGGAGGGGTTACTATGAGTCAGAACCAACTAGACGGCAGTGAGTTTTTTTTTTTTTTTAATTTTTTGAGCTATATAGCGTTTTAGGAGCTCTGGTAGTGTAGTGCCTAAGGCACTTGACTGCTAACCAGAAGCCTGGTGGTTCAAACCCACTAGCCACCCCTTGGAAGGAAGGTTGGGCAATCTACTTCTGTAGTAATACTGCCTCAGAAACCCAAGGAGGGGTCGCTATGAGTTGGGTCCAACTCAATGGCACATAACAACAACAACAACATATAGTGTTTTGAGATTAGGGAATGTACAACCTCCTACTTTGTTCTTTGCCTTCAACTCCATAGGATTTTCAATGGCTGACTTTTTTTTTTTTTTTTCTTGAAGGTATATCACCAGGCCTTTCTTCTGAGGCATCTTTGGGTGGATTATAACTGCCAGCCTTTTGGTTAGGAGCTGAGCTCATTGACCTTTTGCACCACCCAGGGACTTCTTCGGCTGAATAGAACCTCTTAAACCATGCTGATGACCGACCCAATAGCCAATCAGTTGGTTAACTGTTCTTGTTGGTTCTGTCTTAGAAATATCTTCTGTATCTAGAACTTTCTCTGCATCCTTACTGCTACAGCCTAATTCAGACCTTCATTGTATCTCTGCTGAACCAAAGCAGCAACTTCTTAAGAAGCCTACCTAACACTGAACACTCTCAGAGTTCTGCAGAGCACACTTGATCTCACCACTCCAATGTCAAATTGATAACAGAATCAGGTCCGAAAACTTGGGCATGGTTAACCAGCCCTCCTGCATCTCTCTTTCCTGATATTTCCACCCCGTTCACTTTCCACTCCACATATGTTCTTACCTCCCTTAACTCGCCATCTCTCTTCTTACACTGTGGATGCTCTTTATCTCTGTCTGAACTGCTTCACCCCAACCCAGTCATTCTTGCCTCTAGCCAGCTTCCAAGAACCAGTTCTAATATCATCTTTTGAACTCCAGCTCTCCTACCTTATTCTTTTCTGTAGTCCCACAACACAGCTTTATTCTACTGATTGTAATTATATTTCCATGCCCCTCCTCCAGACTTGAGCATATTGCCTGGTTGGTAATAGGTCATAAATGCTTAAAGAATGAAGCTTACTTGTCCTTATAATTCTATATAGTTAAGATTGATCAGAAAAAGTTTTGTTATATTTCAAGAATAAAAGTAATCTGGAATTAAACTGAAGTTAGCTGCCCTTCTCTGGGGGTAGGAATCAAATACCATTCTGAGACTAGCAAATCTGGCTGCTAAGAATTTTCAGGGTTTGCTTTCCTCTTTATTTAATTTTTTCTACCTCTAGCAGAATTTAATTTTGTTTTTATGATTGTCGTGTTTTAGAAATGATTACTTCCTTTACTTTGCCATTTCAAAGTGGGCAAAATTTACAGTTCTAGAGAATGAAAAGCCTTTATTGGTACCTCCAACCCCTAAGGCTGTATCTTTCACAGATGTATTTCAATTATTTTCATGTACATTTAAATCCAATATTTTCCTGAATCTCATTCATTGTGCCTCTCTTGTTTTTAGTTTGGTCTTATCATTTACTTGAAATAGAAAATAAAGCGTGGCAGGAGAGCTAAAGACTATACTTACATGTGAAGAAATAGGTTTAGGAAGCTGAAATTGGTATAGGCAAAGACCCATATCACAGTCTTGGTACAAACAGAAAGGTGGTTACTGTAAATTCTGAATTTGAAGTCATTTGGATAGGGTTAGTTTGAAGCTTGTCACTGAAATTTAAATGTAGTTTGCTAGTAAATTAATAATACATGTAATGCTCTAAAAGCAAAATGTTCCAACTGATGAATAACAGCACTAATAATAAAAACTTAGTTAGCACCTTTCTACATTTTAGAGGGTGCTGCTTACTGAAAGGTCATCAATTCTAACCCATCACCCACTCCATGGGAGAAAGAACTGGCACTCTGCTTCCTTGGAAACCTTATAGGGCAGTTCTGCTCTGTTCTATAGAGTCACTATGAGTCAGAATTGACTCAATAGCAATGAGTTTGGTTTTGTTTAAATTATGTAATACTGAAAAAAATTATGTAATTATGAAAAATATGTAACACTTAACAAAAGACCTCTTTCAAGTGATGAAGAGCAAAGATGTCTTCTTGGAGATACGAAGCCATAGTATCTTCAGTCACCTCTTACACATGTGAGAGCTGGACAATGAATAAGAAAGACCAAAGAAGGGGTGATGCTTTTGAGTTGTGGTGTTGGAGAAGAGTGCTAAGAGTACCATGGTCTACTAAAAGGACTAACAAATCTGCCAGAATGCTCCTTGTAAGTGAGAATGGCCAGACTTTGTCTCACCTACTTTCATGTTGTCAGAAGGAACCTTTCCATAGAGAAGACTATCATGCTTGGTAAAGGGGAGGGCCAATGAAGAAGGGGAAGGCCCTCAATGAGATGGATTGACACAGTGGCTGCAACGATGCACTCAGGTATAACAAGGATCATGAGATTGGCACAGGACCGGAAGACAGTGTTTCGTTCTGCTGTGCATAGGGTTGCTATGAGTCAGAGGCAACTCAACGGCAACAGCACCTAACAACAGCAGTACTAATTAGAGAGATCATTTAAAATATTTGAAAAAAAAACCTGCCATCAAGTCAATTCCGATTCATAGCAACCCCGCTGGGTCTCTGAGGCAGTGAATCTTTACAGAAATAGATTGCCCAGTCTTGCTTCCTCAGAGTGGCTGGTAGATTTGAATCACCAACTTTCTGGTTAGCAGTCAGATGCCTTAGGCATTGGGCTACCAGAGCTCCTTTCAAATATTATTATTTATTTATTAAAATGGATCTCGTAGTGTTGTGCCTAAGGCATCTGACTGCTAACCAGAAGGTGGCAGTTCAAACCATCAGCCACTCTGTGGAAGGAAGACTGGGCAATCTACTTCCAAAAAGATTCACCACCTCGGAAATCCAATGGAGGTTGCTGTGAGTCAGAATTGACTTGAGGGCAGTGGGTTTGGTTTATTTGTTTGTTGTAAAAGATCAGTCCTCAACATCCTAGCAACAGACTATAACAAGAATCACCAAAGAAGAAAACTGAAAAAACAAACTCACTGCTGTCAAGTTGTTTCCAACTCACAGTGACTCCTCCTTGGGTTTCCAAGGAGTGACTGGTAGGTTAGAACCTCCAGTCTTCTGATTAGTAGTCAAATACCTTAGGCACTATATTAAGCTGTGAATCACTATGGTGCAGTGGTTAAAGCAGTTTGAACCTACCAGCTGCTCCTTGGGAGAAAGATGAGGCAGTCTGCTCACATAAAGTTTATAGTCTTGAAAACCATAGGGGTCAGTTCTACTCTGTCCTGTTTGGTTGCTATGAGTCAGAATCAACTTCAGGGCAGTGGATTTCCATTCTAATTGACTTCAGCCTTGTTTTTGACTTCAGCCTTGTTTTAGCAACAAAGTTTTATCTTCAGATAGTTACCAATCAGTTATGGAGATTGTTACCTAAGCAACAAATATATCCACTAAGTATTAGATTGTTAGTTTGGTTTCCTTAGAAGCTACAAAATCCCATTGTGCTTAACATATTCTGTAATTCAGATATTTCATTAATTTGTATTGTGGGCTATTTGTTTGTATTTTTGTTACTGTTATTTATTACTCTGAAGACAAAATTACTAACTTCAAAAATAACCCAACTTTATATTTTAAAGGTTACTAATCAAAGGCACTTGTTTTTCATTGGTAATATTCTGACTTAGAAAAGAACCATGGCTCCTAAAATTTCAAATACTATCTGATTTACTAAGGGAGCTCACTCTTTTCCTCAAATTTAATCCATATTTGCAGTGAAGAGGGTTCAATTTGAAAAAAAGAGTGGGATATCAGTCAGAACAGAAGAAAACACCTGCCACTAATCCTGAGTGCACAAGTGGGATCTGTGCGTCCGAAGGAGCTTCCACAGCTGTGAATGGAAGATGACCTCTGCTCCCGTGTCTTGAGCTGGCAGGTGCCAGGACGCCATTCTGTCTGCCCAGAAACAACCCCTTTCGAAGCAGCCATATTTATTGCTCAATTGTGAATGCAAATTTTCATGTGTTCATGAATTAAGCATCTTTTGCTTCTGCTGAGCTGGATGAAGAGCTTTAGTTGACATGGGTGGCTTTGGCATTAGTAGCTGGAGTTGGAGAAAAAGAGTTTCTGTTCCCACTAAAAACACTGTAAAATAATTTCAGAAGCCACAAATGTGCCATATAACCTAACATAATGCTTTGGAAGAGTGGTGCAACTATAGGCTTGACCTCTGAAATCTCACCAGCAAAGCAAACAGAACTTTAAAGAAGAACTTTAAAGTAACTTTTTGGGGGTTACCAGCTGTTGAGAGAGGGCGCTCTGGTAGCATAGTGGATAAGGCATGTGGCTGCTACTCGGAAGGTCAGCAGTCCAAACCCACCAGCCACTCCGCGGAAGGAAGATGGAGTGATATACTTCTGTAAAGATTCACAGCCTCGGAAACCCAAAGGGGGTTGCTATGAGTCAAATTCAACTCAATGGCATTGAATTTGTTTTTTTGGTAGCCATTGAGAGTAGGAGGGGACATTCATTAATAACTGAACTTGAAGTCGTGGGATTTTCTGTGGGTCATTTTTCTTAATGCTAGTATCAGGGAAGTGTTTGACTTTGACACTATCCTGCTTAGCTTTTCCAGCAGGGCAGGGGTCGTGTCTTTCTAAACCAGCTTCCCCTGCCATGCTTTACACCAGTACCAAGAACATTGCCAAGTAATTCTTTGTAGGCTTTCAATGAATGTATATAAAATCAAAATAGAGTTAAATAACATGCTATTTAAATTAAGACTAGAGCCTCCATTGTATTTCCTCAAATTGGTGCTAGGTATTCTCTCATTTTTCTTTTCTTTGCATTTCCTTTCCCCCACCAAAAATAAAATCATACTTGTATAGACTTAGTGAGCATTTGGGATGTGTTAAAAATGACCAAATAAATTCCTTAAACCTAATTTTATTAAAATATGCACACAAACTGTACTCCCTATGCACTATTTGATTTACTGGAAAAATTAATAAAAACATTCATAAAAAATTTACTGAAAACATTAACAAAAATCATTTTCTTAGCTTTTTTTTAAAAAAAAAAAAAAAGGGAAAAAGATTTTTTTGAGTAAGAAAGAAAAGGGTTTTGTCAAGTTGATTCCATTAC
Organism: Orycteropus afer afer; assembly: GCF_000298275.1. NCBI lineage: Eukaryota > Metazoa > Chordata > Mammalia > Tubulidentata > Orycteropodidae > Orycteropus > Orycteropus afer. The sequence goes on from NW_006921658.1 coordinate 9,390,717, forward strand.
CTCAGTCCTCTAGGCTTCTCCTTGCCCCTCTTCAATTCCCCTTCCTCTCATATTAAACTTGAGATACTGACGCCAATTTCTATGCCATTATGGAAATTGCAACTGGGAGGTATCGCAGGAGGCATCTGTTAAAGGCAGGCACCGGATATATGGGCATGATTTTTCTGAAAATTGAAGCCTTGAGCTGTATCACAATACTTTGTGTCCAGAACCACTTCTTTAAAGACACATGGACTGGATTGATCTCCTGGCTCACTCACTTACATGAAAAAATGCCAAAAAAACAAACTCACTGCCATCAAGTCAGATCTGACCCTTCCTTGGGTTTCCACTACAGGAGTTGATTGCCCAATCTTCCTTCCAAGGAGTGGCTAGTGGGTTTGAACCACCAGCCTTCTGGTTGGCAGTCAAATGCCTTAAGGCACTATGCCACCAGAGCTCCTACCAAACTCACTGCTGTTGAGTCGGTTCTGACTCATAGTGACCCTTCCTTGGGTTCCGAGGCAGTATCACTACGGAAATAGATTGCACAGTCTTCCCTCCGAGGAGTGGCTGGTGGGTCTGAACTGCCAGCCTTCTGGTTAGCAGTCAAATGCCTTAGGCACTACGTCCCCAGAGCTCCACTCACTTATAAGAGGCCTACCCTTAAGTTTCTTTTTTGGCATCTGTGAAAAGGAGAGAGCCCTTTTGGTGGTTCAGTGATAGAATTCTCATCTTATAAAGGAGAGCCAGGTTCAGTTCTGGCCAATGCACCTTATGCATAGTCACTACCCATCTCTCAGTCGAGGCTTGAGTGTTGCTATGATGCTGAATAGGTTTCAGTGAAGCTTCCTGAGTAAGACAGACTAGGAAGAAAGGCCTAGTGATGTTGTGAAAATCAACCAATGAAAACACTATGGATCATAACAATTCAACTGGCAACTGTTTATGGAGATGGCATAGGACTGGGCAGCATTTCGTTCTGTTGTGTATGGGTTGCCATGAGTTGGGGGCCGACTTGACAGCAGTTAAAAACAACAACATAAAAAGGAAATCATAATACTTTTCCTCAATGGATTGTGGGGAAGATTAAATGCAGTAACAGGTGAAAGTTCTTTGCTGAAGGTAAAATATACATAATATGAAACATGTTACTGTTATTGTTAATTTTATGAATACCTCATAGCTGTTACCAGAAGTGCCACAACTGAGACAGGGAATTTGGTGCAGTTCCTTGGTAGATGACAGTTGAAGGAGATATTTTGGTAGACAGAGCTGCCCTAGATTCCCACCTTTAATGACTTAACAGTCTCCACTGGGACCTTTGAAGAGGGTATTTTGCTAGAACCTTAAGCTTACTTCCTGTCTAGACTTCTTCCTGTCCTGGCCCTGATAAGAATGGAGGCAAGAGATTGATGAAATGTTATAATTCCTTAAATGAGCTGACCACCAAAAGCAGAATAATTTCATCTTTAAGAGATAGAAAAGACAACATTTTTTTTTTCTTTTTTTTTGGGGGGGGGGG
>NW_006921658.1:9393869-9395576 GCF_000298275.1 Orycteropus afer afer
CCACAATGGTTGTACCATTTTACAGTCCCACCAGCAGTGTATGAGAGTCCCTATCTCTCCACAACCTCGCCAGCATTTGTTATTTTCTGTCTTGTTGAACTTTGATACTAGTGCTGGAAGACAACATTTTTTATGTTGATGAGACAAGTTAGAATTAGCATTTCCTACTAGCATTTTTGTTCAAAGATTATAAAAAGATGCTGAGTGGCTCAAGAGATACCAACTACTCAATGGAACAAAATGAAGATTTCTAAAAGTACAACCAGAATACTCCTTGGAAGCAAGAATGCCCAGACTTCATCACTCGTATTTTGGTCATGTTGTCAGAAGGAACCAGTCCCTGAAGAAAGATACCATGCTTGGTAAAGTGGAGGGAAAAACTTTGATGAGATGGATTGACACAGTGGCTGCAATGATGGGCTTAAGCATAGCAGTGATTGTGACGAGGGCTTAGGACCAGGCAGTTTTTAATTCTGTTGTAAATGAACTCACTAACTATCATACACTGCTGGTGGGACTGTAAAATGGTGCAACCATTGTGGAAAGCAGTATGGCGATTCCTTCAAAAGTTGGAACTAGAAATACCATTTGACCCAACTATTCCATTACTAGGTATACATCCTAAAGAAGTGAGAGCCATGACAAGAACAGACATATGCACATCCATGTTCATCGTAGCACCATTTACAATAGCCAAAAGTTGGAAACAACCTAGGTGTCCATCAACTGAGGAATAGATATCCAAACTATGGTACATACACACAATGGCATACTACGCAACCCTAAAAAATAATGTAGAATCTGCAAAACACCACATAACGTGGATGAACTTGGAGGACATTAAGTCCTGAGTGAAGTCACAAAAGGACAAATATTGTATTAGTCCGTTACTGTAAAACTCAAGGAAACATTTATTTATGGAAGGACATTTTCTTTGTTGGTTAACAGGAGTGGGAGGGGAGGGAACACTGTTAGAGAGATAAAGTATTGATTTGGCTGAAGAGAAGGGCAATGTACCAAATGTGAATGATCAATGTAGTGGCATTGAGGAAGAGAAAGACATAGAGAGGTACGTGGGAAGTACAGACAACAAAGATGAACCCTTTTGCACATATTGTACGGTGTTGTCAATGAAGGCAAATATGGGTATATGGGTGGATAGATGGGTGGACAGGCTGAACTATTAGGTATGTCATGAAGTGGGGAGTGTACCCAAGAACATGTATAGGGTTGGCAGAAAATGGTCCTATAACTTTATGTGTATGATCTGAATTCCCAGGAGTATAGTGGAGCTGACATGGGGCAAGGTTGTAGTCACCGCTTGGTCACAATCACCTACCCAGAGGGACCGAGTAGTTGAACCTGTGGGCTTGGGACCATAGTCGCAGTGGACATCAAGCTCAATTGGCACAACATACTACACAAAACATTGTTCCACCTCCTACTGTGGTGAGTAGCGACTGGGATCTTAAAAGCTTGCAAGCTGCCATCTAGATGCAGCGATGGGTCTCTCCTTGTGCAGAGCAAAGAAGAATGAAGAGAACCAAAAATTCATGGAAATAATTAGTCCTAGCGACTGGTAGACCATCCAATCTGCAGCCTATATGACTATGAGACCAGAAGAACTAGATGGTGCCCAGCTACTACTGTCAACCACTTGGAAGAGGATCTATGTAGGAGATCCTGGATGGAGAGGGAGAACAATGT
>NW_006921658.1:9399877-9422139 GCF_000298275.1 Orycteropus afer afer
TGGAGGGTCAACGAAAGAGGGGGAGGCCTTCAACAAGATGGATTGATACAGTGGCTGCGATGATGGGATCAAGTATAGCTGGGATTGTGGGGCTGGTGCGGGATTGGGCAGTGTTTCGTTCTGCTGTGCATGGGGTCACTATGAGTCGGAAACGACTCGACGGCACTTAACAACAACAACAACGTGTACAGGTAGGAGCTGGAGAATTTGTGTATGTTTTGCTGTGTATATTCTCAACAACAACAACAAATTAAAATATTTTTTAAAGAAATCATTTTAAAAAATAAATAAAGTTTATTTTTTTCATAATAAGCAAAGAACAGCCTTTTATGAGTTTAGATTAGGCAAAGATTTTTTTTAAGGATGCACAAAGGTACAACTCTAAGGAGAAAAAATGATGAATCAAGTTATACTAAAATTAAGAACTTCTAGTGGCACTCTGGTTAAGGCATTGGACTGCTAACCAAAAGGTAGTCAGTTTAAACCCACCAGTTGCTCCACAGGAGGGAAAGAGACAATCTGCTTCCATAAAGATTTACAGATATTTGCAATAATTACACCTTTATGAAAGACTCATATCCAGAATATATAAAGAATACCAATCAGTCTCTCGATAGATAGATAAATAAATGTCAAAATTTATATGCATATGTGTAAAGCATAACATAAAATAGGTAAAGTATTCATACAAATCAGTAGGACAGTTCAATAGAAAAAAGGCAAAAGATGTCAACAGAATGCTACATGAAAAAGAATGTCAACATGACTAATAAATGTTTTAATTAATCATAGGAAAATACCGTTTAAAACTAAAACGTGAAGCTCCTAGATACCAACTTGAATGTCTATAATGAAAAAGTAAAAATTGGTGATGATATGGGGGAACTGAAATTCTCATGTTCTACAGATGGGAGTATAAATTTTTATGACCACTTTGGAAAACTATTCAGAATCTACTAAAGCTAAATACATATAAATTTATAACCTAACAATTTCACTCCTAGGGATATACTCAACAGAAATTCATACATCTTTTTTTTTTTAACCAAATGAAATGTAGAATGTTCAAAGTAGCAATATTTGTAATAGCTAAAATCTAGAAACTCTGGGGAATAAAAATGGCCAGTAACAGTATGATGAATAAATAAATTATGGTGTATTTTACACAATGGAATATTATAAAGCAGTAAGAATGATGAACAATATACAACTACACAGAAAATTACAGGTAAAAATTACACATACTGAACAAAAGAAGCCAGGTACATACTGTCCGATTCCATTTATAAAATACAAAAATAGGCAAACTAACTTGTGCTGTCAGAGATTAAGATAGTGGCTATGAGTGTTGGCAAAATGTCAAAATAGGCTTCAAAACGTGTTGCTGACACTATTGTGTCTTTAGCGGAGTCCTACTTGAATAGATGTGCTTAGTTTGCAAAAATGTATTTGGCATATTATCTACTTGTAACAGGGGACTCTTGTGGTGTAGTGCCTAAAGCATTGGACTGCTAACCAGAAGGCTGGTGGTTCAAACCTACCAGCCACTCCTCAGAAGGCAGGTTGGGCAATGTACTTTTGTAGTGATACCGCCTAGGAAAGCCAAGGAGGGGATGTTGTGAGTTAAATCAGACTCCGGCAGTTTGGTTTGGTTTGTTTTTTGGAATACTTGTAACATGTACTTTTCTGTGTGTGTGTGTGTGTGTGTGTGTGTATTTACTTATTTACCATAATTACCACTTCTGTAAATATATCATATTTACAATTATTGTTTAGAGCCCAAAACTTTTCGATAAACCTCATTGGGAGAGCTATCTCTATGATTTTTACATGAATCTTATGGCACTAGCTGATCTATTCAAGGTATGATGATTATTTTACTAATTTTTTTTTTCTTTTTCTATTTCTTTTTCCAGGGCCCTCCTGGTCCAAAAGGTGATAAGGTAAGAAAAATTGTAAGAGAAACAAACTACATTAGTGGAAATTCATATTGGCATGACCTACATTATATTATAGGGAGGTCTGGTGGCATAATGCCTAAGGTATTTGACTGCTAGCCGGAAGGTTGGCAGTTCAAACCCACCAGCCACTCGGTGGAAGGAAGACTGGGCACTCTGCTTCTGTAAAGATTTACTACCTCAGAAACCCAAAGGGAATAGCTATGAGTTGGAATTGACTCAAGGGCAGTCAATTTGGCTTGTTTTTGTTTACACTATATTGTGATCTGTTAAAAATGAACATCACATATAGACTTTGCGCTAAAGCTATCATCTTATCTTCCTACTCTGCAGGGAGAACAAGGTGACCAAGGACCTCGGGTAAGTTGTACTTTTCCTGTTCTGGGGAGAAAATTGTTTTCAGTTCCAAACTCATTGATTGAAGGCACCTGCTTCATAACTGCCTTTGTGTTGTATGGTTTAGTAATGGCTGGCAGAAATACCACACCACTTGTTAGTGAAAAAGTCTTAATAACAACTAATGTGCATATCTTATTGTGTTGCTTAACTTGATGCCTATACATGGAACATGCTACAATAATTAGGCCTACTGATTAAGGAGCCAGAATCAATTCTAAAAGTCAACAACAGCCACCTTTCCAACGGCTTTTGGAGCCTTCAGAGTTGCATGCATTGTTTTGCAATATAGAGACCACGTGGCTTGCTATGGAATTTGGCCATTTTCTGGAGTTAAACTTCATGTGCTATTGCATAAGTATGTTTTATTATAGATTATGAAAATATTAACATGTTTTATATTTCTTATTTTTCATCATAAGTTTGAGTAATCCTTATCTGAATTTTTTAAATAGATTTTTTAGCAGACAAAAATTTTAATACACGTTAACATTCCAAGGAGCAGGGATGTTCTTTATCCTTCTCAAATGTGGCTCTTTTAACCATTGTAACACAATGGTGAATGCTTTTTTGTTACCTTGGTAGTGCCAAGTCCTCTGTTTCACATCTGTGCCTTATTACCCAAATGTTCAGACATACTGTTCCAATGATGTAGTGACTCCGTTCAGACATACCTCTCAATTTTCTCATGTCACTATGCACAAAAGCGAGTATTTGCTTGAGAGTCTTTTTTTTTTCTGTACAGTGGGAAAGCACATTTAAAACTTACAGGTTAAAAACAGAAATTATGTAGCTCTTTCTATAAAATACAATGCTTAGTTAATTATTGAGTTCATTTATATTGCAGTGGAGATTTTATTGCAAAAGATGCAGCTGATGCAAATTTGAAAGGTTTATAGCCTTATTATCACTTTGTGTTTCCTAAACCAGATAAAACTAATGCTATGATTTACTTTCCCTTCTGTTTTTCAGCTATTTCTTAATGTAGAAATAATGATTGTGCCTCAGAGCATTTATTTCATTTCACATGGCACTTATTCTAGCTGATGACTAGCTTCTAGTTAAGAACTCATCTTAATAGTCAAGGGCATTAAACATGCAATCTAGTGTCATGGATATGAATGGAATGAAACTCTAATAACCTGAAATGATTGGAATATAGCCATTTGCTGTATATGTGGTGTTTATTTCACATGGCACATCTCCATCTGTTGAGGACTATTTCTTTCTACACACAGTATCAAAATCACTCAATTTGCCCTTTTCCAGGTAAGAGGAAAACAGTTTACATTCTGAGAAATCTTCTCTTGGCAAAGGAAGCATAAGGGGTGGTTCACAGCTTAACTGTCATCAGTATTCAGGCAGTCCTCATTTTCAAAAAGGTGTGTTGGCTTTCATCATTCCAAAGAGTGATGATTGATTATAAAGCTAGGCCAATTTTTTTTTCAAGAATGAAACCTGAAACCATGTGAAATTCACCTGGTTTCATGTTGCCTTACAAACCAAGATTTGGACCAGGTTCCTTAAAAGTTTGGCCAAAGTTCATGAACTACTTGGACAAACCCAGACTACCTTTCATACAGATTTCAACCAGTTTTCACACTGACTAAGGCCAAATTTCACACAATCCAGGGGCCACTTAGCATTTTAGGTGGTAGGTGGCAAAAATTGATCCCATTTTCTCCTGGACTTTGCTTTGTATTGAAGGAATTTGGATTGAATTCATTATGCAGGATGAATTTTCTCGGGTAAGAATCTAATTCTCCTGGGAAATATTTGGGAAGGAGAATGAGATCCCATTGAATTGGCTGTCTTCCAGAATTCCTAATTTAGAAACAAAGCAGGTCACATTCAGTGGTCTTAGAATATTATAAACAGTATTTTGTAGTAAGATCATATTGAACACTTACTAGAAAATTATCATATCAAGATAGTAAGATTTTAGTAATAGTAACCAGCCACTCCTCGGAAGGAAGGTTGGGCAATCTACTTCTGTAGTGATACCACCTCAGAAACCCAAGGAGGGGTCACTGTGAGTCAAGTCCTACTCGACTGCACATAACAACAAGGATGCTAATGAAGGTATTATATTTGCAGAAAAATCAAAATTATCCTAGCGCTAGAAAAGTCCTAAATTTAATGAAAATCAAGTTTATCCCCATCCTCTGTTCAGGCACACTGTTCCAGCTGATGCTGACTGGAGATTCTCTATTTTAAAATGTAGATGTTTGTATTTGAATGTTCTTTCCATATTCATCTATCTTAATGATTTTGAGTTGCATTTTTTCACCTTTTGTGTCTAGTGACTTGTTTCTTCTCTTAATTAACACTATGGCCCTTCAAACTTCATCATCTCAGTTCTTTGTTAGATGACTTCTCTTTATGGAACCTCTGCTGTTTGCTTGAATTTATCCTTACTTCTTTTTGGCTCCTCAAACAGGTATATGTTAAGCCATGATATATAAAGTAAAGCAGGAAAAATTTGAATATAGAAATTAAGAATGTGAAATTATTTTTAAACACTCAGACATATATTTAACAATATACATTGAGTATCTACCATGTGCAAGATGCTGTGCCTAGTACTATAGAGACTACAAATCTATCCATTCTTCCTGTTTCTTCTTCTTCCATTTAATTCAAGGTGCTATCATCTCATGTTCTTGATTTCTGGGGTAGTCTTCTAATCAGTCTTCCAGCTTCCACTCTTGACCCTGAATAATCTATTATCTGCATAGCAGACAGAGAGATCATTTTACATTGTAAATTAGCTCATGTTACTCTCCTGTTTAAAACTTTAGGATGAAATCCAAACTGCCTTTCTTGGCCTCTGTGAACCTTCATGATCTGGCCCTTGCCCACCTCTATAACCTCATCTTACACTAGTCTTCTCCTCCACCTGTTATACTCCAGCCACACTGGCCTCCATGTGTTCATCATATGTGCTGTGCTCACACTCAACTCGGGACTTTTTGGCCTCTTCGGATGTTCTTATGATTCAAAAACAAAAAACTTTTTGATTAGGCTTTTCTTATTACTGAGATTCCATCTCAAATGTCACTGCCTTGAGTACTTCCCTTACCATATCATCTAAATCTGAAATTATCCTATTTTGTCTTACATTTACTTCTTATTATTGGTAAAACATACACCTTTTAGAAAATATGCTCCATGAAAGCAAGGACCTGTCAGTCTTGTTGAATGTATGAATAAAATATTACTATATCATTATTATTTTCAAGGAGCTGATAATGTCATGGGCACCTGAATAAGCACTTTAAATGATTGGTATGTTATATGCCTTAAAAAGCCATATAAGGAGATATTTGAAAAGTGAGCACCCTTTTATTTTAAGTGTATTTAGTGGAAGAGGGGACACTTAAACTAAGACTTGATAAAGGGTAAACTTTAGAAGGTGAGGTAAAGAAAAAGATATTTTAGGAAGAGGAAATGGAGAAAAATTATACAAGTAGGAAATGTCAGAATTCATTTTAGGGAAAATGATATTCCATTTGCCACAAAAATAGGTTATGTGTAGAAAAATTATATCAAATAAAGTGTAAAAATTTTAATTATAATGGTATATTATCATGAAACATTTTGAATACCTAGTATGATAACCAGGAGCCAGTCGATATTTTTGAGTTCCTCATTTGATGTATGTTGCCATCTGACTAGTTGAAATCATTACCAAATGATCTTTATGAAAATCTATTTGTTGGTAATATTTGTTACAGATTAGAATTGTGAGAGACTGGAAGAGGGTGACTAAGTACATTAGGAAACTATTCCAGTCATCCAGGGAAAGGGCCTAAAGTTCTATTTCCTATGGGGACTAAGGCATGAGCTTTTCTCACATAATGAGTATGAAAATCTCTGTGAATCTATTTATCCTTCCCTCATGATTGCAAAAAGGCTGATGCAGGTCCAGCTATCACAGATATATCAGCAGGAAGTATAAAAGAAGAAGAGTCTGGATCAAGAAAACAAAATCTTCCTCAGGAATTTCACAGCAGACTTCTGTTTATTTCTCACTGGCTAGACTGTGTCACATAATCTCAAAGCTGGAAGGGAACCAAGGAGAATGGTTTTACAAAGGAGTTTTGGGTCATCTCACCAACAAGGTTTGCCACAAGAGGCAAGCAAAAACCTGAGCAGACAAACAGGGACAGCATTTGTGACACTTGTCAGACATTGAGGGAGAGAAGTCTTAAAGCAGAAGGTGGAATATGGATCTGATCTGTATCGGATTTACATCTAGAATCTGTGACCAAATTAAGTTCAAAAGTGCAGTCAGGGAATAGAATTGAAAGATACTGAAGTGAAAATTCAACAGTGGTTGGAGCTAATTTGATGTGAGGTCTGAAGGTGAGAGAAAAGACAAAAATCAGGCTACTTTCTTGGCTTGATGCCTTATAACATTGGTCAGAGGAAAATTGGGAGGATAAATAATAATAAGTTTAATTTTAGTTATGTTGAAATTATGATCTTGGTAAAACATCACATTGGAATAGTTTAGCAAGCAGTTGGAATCACATGACTAGAATCCCAAGACTGTGTCAAAACTGGAGTTAACCCTTGCATAGCTGAACTGTAACAAAGTGAAAGTTGAAACTACAGGAGAAAATAAGATACTGGGTGAGAGAGTGAGGGGAGATCCAGCCTAGGATGGATACCTTAGAAATATCTGTCTTTTAGGCAAATAGAACAGAGAAAAATATGTAAGGATAGAACCAGGACACTGAAATGTTTGAAAGCCAAAGGAAGAGCTACTTTAATATGATTGAGGGTGACTGACAGAATGTTTTCATTGCAAAGAAAGCCACAAGGATGAGGCCTATAAAGAACTTTTAGATCATGGGATATCAAAAGTGGATTTTGTTACAGTAGTAAGAGCAGAAGTTACATTTCAAAAGGTTAAAGAGTAAATGGTAGTAAAGTTGACTATCTTTGAATACTGTTGATGGCATATGACTTAATGCAGAAGAAAGTGAGCTTTGTTGGCATTCACTTTCTATCAGTATACATTGAGCCAATTTTGAGCCTACAATTTTAGGCACAATATAACATCCATAAATATCATTTGGTTTTATTCTAGGAGGCACTGAATGTTAAATTTCCATGGATGAATACATCTTGACATTAGAATTTTACTTCCCTCCTTGATTCTTGAGAACATGTCATTATAGATTTGGCATGAATCTTCAATTGTTTTTTGCAGTCAAATGTTACATTACAGCAGTTAGGCCTCTGGTCTGTATGGTCAGGATGGTGCTTTATATATATCTGTGCTGTCAGTCACCATGCTCATGCTTGATTTTCTTCATCCCTCCTAGCTTTGTGTTTATTGAAACCCTGATGGCACAGTTGTTTGGCTGCTAACCAAGATGTTGTCAGTTGAAACCCACCAAAGGCTCCATGGCGGAAAGACCTGATAATCTGCTCCTGTAAATATTACAGCCTAGATAACCCCATGAGACAGTTTTACTCTGTCATATGGGGTCACAAAGACTCTAAATTAACACCACTGCACCTAACAACAACAACAAGCTTTGTATTACAAAGTGTTGAGGCTATGACTTTATCATGAATTCAAGCACAGATCAGTGACCTGTTGTAGGGTGATTCCTGGACTGAATGAGACTTGAGTTAGAACATAACATCTTACATTATCATGTTGTTGTTAGTTGCTATTGAGTCAGCTGCAACTCATGATGACCTTATGTACAACAGAATGAAACGTTGCCTAGTCCTGTACTATCATCATGATTGTTGGTATGTTTGAGTCCATTGTTATGGCTTTTATGTCAAGCTATCTCATTGAAGGTTTCCTTTATTTTCCTAACCACATAATAATAATAATTTGTGACTGCTTAAAGTCTTACAACTTGCTGAATGCCTTTCTAATTGAGTAGCACATGTCATCTATAAACATTACTAGTTCAGGAAGATAGGTAAACAGAGAAGAAAAGTAAGGAATAAAAAAGGATATAATATGGAACGAAATGATTGTGCATGTGGACTGGAGTCAGGCTGGACAGGGATCAAATTGTTTCTCTACCACTGTCTATCTCTATGGTTATTATAAGAATTAAATACAATAATGTATGAATTATCCACATAAGAACTCAAGGTAAAACCACTATGGAAAACAGTATTGCAGTTTCTCAAAAAGCTAGAAATAGAAATACCTTATAATCCAGCAGTCTCACTCCTAGGCATATATCCCAGAGATCTGAGAACAGTGACACAAATAGACATATGCACATCTATGTTCATTGCAGCATTATTCACAATAGCAGAAAGATGAAACAACCTAAGGGCCCATCACTGGATGAATGGATAAACAAATTGTGGTACATGAATACAAAAGAAAATTATGCAACTATAAAGAATAATGATGAGTCTGTGAAACATCTTACAACATGGCTAAATCTGGAGGATGTTGTGCTGAGTGAAATAAGTCAATCACAGAAGACAAACAATATGGCCTCAATATTATAAAATGTCAAGATTAGATATGCACACAGAAAGTAGTATTCTTTGGTGGTTACCAGAGATGGGAGGGAGAGGATGGAATATCACCTAGATAGTACACAATTGTTACTTTTGGTGATAGGAAAGGTAATTCCAAATATGGGTGAAGTGGCACGACTGGATGAAGGTAAATACAGAAATGAAGAAGTATGTGAGAAAAAGGAATAATTTCAGTAAATGCTATAACATATACAATTTTGCAACAGTGGTAACAACCACCAAAAAAATTATGTATGTGGTTTCTGAAAGTGAAGAGAATTTGCAGCACTTACTGATGAACAGCTAAGGGAGACGAACTTGTATATCAGGTCATTGTATTTTGGTGGCTTGCATGTTGCTGTGAGGCTTGAGGCTGTGCCACTTGTGTTTCAAATGCCAGCAGGGTTGCAAATGGTGCACAAGATTCAACACAACTTGCAGACTGAAATGGACTAGGAAGAAGGAAGAGGCCATCCACTTCTCAAAGAGTTAGCCAGAAAACCTTATGAATAGCAGAGAAACACTGTCTGATACTTTACTGGGCAACTTTATGAATAGCTTGGAAATATTGTCCAATACAGTGCAGGAAGAGAGCCTCTTAGGTCGGAAGGCACTCAAAATACAACTGGGAAAGAGTTGCGTCATCAGAGTGGAACCAACCTTAATAATATGAATAAAGTAAAGCTTTTGGGACCTCCATTTGCTGACATGGCACAACTCAAATTGAGGAGAAACAGCTGCAAACATTCATTAATAATCAGAACATGGAATATATGAAGTATGAAACTAGAAAAATTGGAAGTTGTCAAAAATTAAATAGAACACAAAGATTGATATCCTAGGCATTAGTGAGCTGAAATGGACTGGTTTTGGCCAGTTTGAATCAGACAACCATATGATCTACTATGCCTGAAATGACAGTTTGAAGAGGAATGGAATGGCATTCATCATCACAAAGGATGTTTCAAGATGTCTTGAAGTACAATGCTATCAGTGATAGGATAATATCGATATGCTTACAAGGAAGATGGCTTAATACTACTACTATTCAAATTTATGCACCAACTACCAATGCCAAAGATGAGGAAATTGAAGATTTTTATCAACTTCTGCAGTCTGAAATTGATTGAACATGCAATCAATCGAGATGTGTTGATTATCACTGGTTACTGGAATGCAAAAGTTGGAAACAAAGAAGAATCACTGGTAGTTGGAAAATTTGACCTTGGTGACAGAAATAACACTAGAGATTGCATAATAGAATTTTGCAAGATCAATGACTTATTTATTCCAAATACCCTTTTTCAACAACAACACAAACGACAGCTATACTTCACCAGATGGAGTGCACAGAAATCAGAATGACTACATCTGTGGCAAGAGGTGATGGAAAAGCTTAATATCTTCAGCCAAAACCAGGCCAGGAGCTGATTGTGGAACAGACCATCAACTACTCATATGCAAGTTCAACTTGAAGTTGAAGACAATTAAAACAAGACCATTAGAGCAAAAATGTGGCCTTGAATATATCCTTCCTGAATTTAGAGACCATCTAAAGAATAGATTTGATGCATTGAACACCAATGACCAAAAACCAGAAGAATTGTGGGATGACATCAAGAACATCATCCATGAAGAAAGCAAGAGGTCATTAAAAAGATGAGAAAGGAAGAAAAGACCAAAATGGATGTCAGAAGAGACTCTGAAAGTTTCTCTTGAGTGAAGAGTAGCTAAATCAAATGGAAGAAATGACAAGATAAAAGATCTGAACAGAAGATTTCAAAGAGCAGCTCGAGCAGACAAAGCCAATTACTATAATGAAATGTGCAAAGACCTGGAGTTAGAAAACCAAAAGGGAAGAACACGCTCAGTGTTCCTCAAGCTGAAAGAACTGAGGTAAAAAGGTAAGCATCAAATTGCAATATTGAAAGATATTATGGGCAAAATATTGAATGATGCAGGAAGCATAAAAAGAAGATGGAAGGAATACACAATCGCTGTTCCAAAAAGAACAGGTCGATGTTTATTCATTTCAGGAGGTGGCATGTGATAAGAACCAATGGTACTGAAGGAAGAAATTGAAGTTGTACTGAAGGAATTGGCAAAGAACAAGGCTCCAGGAATTGATGGAATACCCACTGAGATGTTTCAACAAACAGATGCCCCTCTGGAAACACTCACTCACTTATGCCAAGAGATTTGGAAAACGGCTACCTGGCCAACTGACTGAAAATGATCCATATTTGTACTCATTCCAAAGAAAGGTGATCCCACAGAATGTGGAAATCATTGAACAGTATCATTAATATCTCATGCAAGTAAAATCTAATGAAGATAATTCAAAAACGGTTGCAGCAGTATATTGACAGAGAACTTCCAGAAATGCAAACTAGATTCAGAAGAGGATGTGGAATGAAGAATATCATAGCTGATGTCAGATGGATTTTGGCTCAAATGAAAGAATACCAGAAAGATGTTTGTATTTTATTGACTATGAGAAATCATTGGATTTTGGGGATCATAACAAATTATGGGTAATATTGAAAAGAATGGGAATTCCAGAACACTTAATTGTACTCATGAGGAACCTGTACCTAGACCAGGAGGCTGTTGTTCAGACAAAACAAGGGGACAATGCATGGTTTAAAATCAAGAAGGAAGTGCATCAGGGTTCTATCTTTTCACCATACTTGTTCAATCAGTATACTGAGCAAATAATCCAAGAAGCTGGACTATATGAAGAGGAACATGGAATCAAGATTGGAGGAAGAATCATTAACCTGCAATACACTGATGACACAACTTTGCTGAAAGTGAAGATGACTTGAAGCACTTACTGATGAAGATTGAAGACTACAGTCTGCAGTATGGATTACATCTCAATATAAAGAAGACAAAAATCTTCACAACTGGACCTATAAGCAGCATCACAGTAAATGGAGAAAAGTTTGAAGTTGTCAAAGACTTCACATTGCTTGGTTCTACAATCTATACCAATGGAAGCAGCAGTTAGGGACTTCAGATGACGTATAGCATTGGGCAAATCAGCTGCAAAAGACCTCTTTCAAGTGCTGAAGAGCAAAGATGTCTCCTTGAAGACTAGGCGTACGCCTGACACAAGCCATGGTAATTTCAGTCGTCTCATATGTGTGAAAAAGCTGGACAGTGAATAAGGAAGATTGAAGAAGAGTTGATGTTTTTGAGTTGTGTTGCTTGTGAAGAATGTTGAAAGTACCATGGACTGCTAAAAGAACTAACAGATCTGTCCTGGAAGAAGTCCAGCCAGAATGATCCTTGGAAGCGAGAATGGCCAGACTTCGTCTCACCTACTTTGGTCATGTTGACAGAAGGAACCATTCCCTGGAGAACGATGTCATGCCTGGTAAGCTGGAGGGCTGATGAAAAAGGGGAAGGCCCTCAATGAGATGGATTGATACAGTGGCAGCGGCAATGGGCTCAAGTATAGCAAGGATCATGGAGCTGGTGCGGGACTGGGCAGTGTTTTGTTCTGTCACGCATAGGGTCACTATGTGTTGGAGACGACTTGATGGCACCTAACAACAACAACTGATGAATATCAAAGACTGCAGCCTGCAGTATGGCTTGCAGCTCAACATAAAGGAAACAAAAATCCTCAAAACTGAACGAATAAACAGCATCATTATAAATGGAGAAAATACTGATGTTGTCAAGGATTTCATTTTACTTGGATCCACAATCAACACCCATGGAAGTAACAGTCAAGAAATCAAACAGTATGTTACAGTGGGTAAGTCTGCTGCAAAAGATCTCTTTAAAGTGTTAAAAAGCAAAGCTGTCACTTTGAGGACTAAGGTAGACCTAACCCAAGTCATGGTATTTTCAGTTACCTTATATGCATGCAAAAGCTGGATGATGCATAAGGAAGAACAAAAAAAGAATTGATGCATTTGAATTATGTGCTGGTAAGAATATTGCATATAGCATGGACTGCCAGAAGAAATGAACAAATCTGTCTTGGGAGAAATACAACCAGAATGCTCCTTAGAAGTAAGGATGGTGAGATTTTACCTCAGTATTTTAGACACATTATCAGGAGGGACCAGTCCTTGGGGAAGAACATCATGTTTGGTAAAGTAAAAGGTAAGTGAAAAAGAGGAAATATGTACTGACATGGTGGCTGCAACAATGGACTCAAGCACAGCAATGATTGTGAGGATGGACCAGGACTGGGAAGTGCTTTATTTTTTATGCATGGGGTCACTATGAGTCAGAACTGACTCAGTGACACCTAACAACAACGTAGGTAGATATGGATGCATACATGTGTATAGGAAGGTATATTCTAGTAAATGCACATACATGTATATGTGTGGTAGTTAAGGTTTTGTGCCAACTGGCCAGCAGTTGATTGTAGTTATTGCCTATGATAAGAGTAGTAATCAACTCCATGGTAGAATCTGCCATGAGCAGCTGAGTAGCTGCTTTAGGAATGTGGTCTGCTTTTAGTATATAAAGAGAAGCTTTGGGAATGGTCTGCAGATTTTGGCACACTTGAATCCTGCATGTAGTCAAGTTGTTGTTCAGCAGCCTGCCATGTGGTCTGCCAGTCTTAGGACTCTTAATGGACTTGAATCAGTGGCCTGCCATATGGTTTGGTAATATTGGAACTGTGCCTTTTTACTTGTCAACCTTAGGTTTATCAGCCTCAGCAGCCAACAGCTGCCTTAGTGAGAAAAGCCTCCAACTTCAGTGGGCAGGGAACAAAAGGCAGAGCTGAAGCCTAAGGTTAAGGGGCTTTCACCCAGCCCTTAAAGCCTGGCACTTTGAACACAGACTTCTAGCTTCCAAAACTAAGAGAATAAACTCCTATTTGTTCAAGGCACCCATTTGTGGTATACGTCTATTAGAGTGGCACAAGAAGTAACCAAAACAATGGGTATATCAGTCAAACCAAAAACCCACTGCCATTAAGTCAATTCCAATTTATGGTGACTCTATGGGACAGAGAAAAACTGACTCATAGGGTTTCCAAGGCTGTATATCTTTATGGAAGCAGACTTCCTCATCTTTCTATTGCAGAGCAACTGATGGTTTCAAACCACTGACCTTTAAGCACTGCGGCACCAGAGCTCCTTAGGTATATCTGTTGTTGTTGTTAGGTCCTACCAAGTCATCTCTGACTCATAGCGACCCATGCACTGCAGAACAAAACACTGCCAAGTCCTGTGCCAGCCTCACAACTCCTGCTGTACATGAGCCTATTGCTACAACAATTGTGTCATTCCATCTCGTTGAGGGGCTTCCCCTTTTTCATTGACCCTCCTCTTTACCAAGCATGACATCCTTCCCCGGGACTGGTTCCTTCTGACAACATAGCCAAAGTAGATGAGATGAAGTCTGGCCATTCTCGCTTCCAAGGAATATTCCAGAGGTATGTCTGTAGATATACATATGTACACATTTGTGTGTGCTGCATATATATCCACATACATAACAAACCACATAGGGGGCACAGTTATGGAGGCTTCCTAAACATATCCAAATGACTCACAGGATTGGTTTACAGGGTTAAAAGGCTCAGAATCATAGTATCAGGGGACAACTTAGTCAATTGGCCTAACAGAGTTCACAAAGATAATGTTCTATATCTTAGTTTAGTGGGTACACCCGGGTTCTTAAAAGCTTGAGAAGAGCTTCGAAGATATAACTATTAGTCTCTATTCATATTGAGAAAAAGAGAGTGAAGGAGATCTAAGGCTCAAAGAAGAAGCTAGTCCACAGAAATAATAGCCCTCATGAACCACAGCGTCTTCTAACCTCACATCAGAACTAGATGGTTCTTGGCTAGTGCTACTGACCATTCTCACCAGGGACACGATAGAAGGTCCTGGATAGAATGTGAGAAAAATATAGAACAAAACTCAAATTCCTAGAAAAGTCCAGACCTTCTAGACCAATGGAGACTAGCTGCTCTCCTTCCACCTGCTAAGCTGGCTCCACATGGCTAATAATAAAACCATGTTAGCAAACAAACAAACCCACTGCCATCAAGTCAATCCCAACTCACAGTGGTGCTATAGGACATAGTAGAACCGTTCTATAAATTTTCCAAGGCTATAAACCTTTTATGAAAGTAGATTGCCTCTTCTTTCTCCTGCCAACCAGCTGGTGGATTTGAACCACCGACCTTTTGGTTAGCAGCCAAATGTTTTAACAACTGCACCACCAGGGCTCTGGCTAATAGCCAGTTGCTATCAAATCAATTCTGACTCATGGTAACCCCATGTGTGCAGAGTAACACTGCTCAGTATGGTTGTTCAGGCTGTGATCTATCAGAAGTAGATCACGAGGCCTTTGTTCTGAGGTACTTCTGGGTGAGTTTGAACTGCCAGCTTTTTGGTTGTGATCAAGCATGTAATCATTTGTGCTTTCCACATGGCTAACAGGCCCCTGTCTTGGTTTCTTAAGGGCTTCCATTACAAAATATCACAAACTGAGTGGCTTATAACAGAAGTTTATTGTCTCAATTCTGCAGTGTAGAAGTATAAGTCAACATGTCAAACAGGGCAGTTCTAAAATCTCTAGGGGAAGATTCTTGTGTCTCCCAAATCTGGTAGCCCCAGGCAGTCGTTGGCTTACAGAGGTATCTTCACTCCTGACTTTCCTCTGTCTCTCTGTGTCTTTTTTCTCAGCACACCACCCAGATTGGATTAAGGCCCGCTCTACTCCAGTATAGGAGCTCTGGTAGCATAGTGCCTAAGGCACTTGACTGCTAACCAGAAGGCTGGCGGTTCAAACCCACCAGCCACTCCTCGGAAGGAAGATGGGGCAATCTACTTCCATAGTGATACTGCCTCGGAAACCCAAAGAGGGGTCACTATGAGTCAGGTCTGACTCGATGGCACATAACAACAATAACAACAACTACTCCAGTATGACCTCGTGTTAACTGATAGCATCTTCATACAACCTATTTCCAAATAAGATCATGTTTATAAGTACCAGGGGTTAGGATTCAGCATATCTTTTTGGGGGCACACAATTCAATCTATAACAGGTCCTTTTGAACTTTAAGATTTCATGCCTCTGTAAATAAGTTTGAAGAAACTGGAGACACAACACAAATAGATGTATCTATTTCCTTTACAATCAGGTTAGACTTAGTCTTTACAACCCATGCTCTATCAATCCTCCAAAAATCAAATGAATTCATGAATCAGTGCCACATAGTAATATGCTAGAAGCTCTTTATAAGGAGCATAAGTGATCATGGTAATCTTTACCCCCATCCAAGGGACATGATGTTAATAGCTCATATCTCAATTAACTTGCTATAATGTAGTTTTACTTCTCAGCTAAATGGTTCCAATATGAAAACTGTATAATATCCATATTCTGGTATATTCACTGTTAGTGTTTTTTGTTTGTTTTGTTTTTTTAGGATAATCAGATGAATGGAGTCTGTTTTCTGCCATTCATAATACTGTCTTTACATGTACTACAAGGTATTTTGTTGTTTCTGCTTTTATTTTGAGTCAGTCACTGCAAAAGATTGAATTACATTACTTGATCAGTAGCCAAAATTCAAATACCAACTGCAATGTCTAGAGACTTTTAAGGCATTTCTCATTGTCATGTGTACCCACAAGTTCCATTGCTATCTTTCTTCCTTTTTAAAGAGGACTTTTTGTGTCCCTGGTTCATAAGAGCCTCTGCCCTCATCATGAACCACAACTCTGGGAATCACTGTGATATCCAAGGTTTTGATGTTGATGGCTCGTATCCCTTGTCTCTCTACAAGTAACTTCAAAACATAGCCTTAAAAATTAGCAAAACTCTTACAATGTTTAATAATTTTAAAAATTAGGACACTATATTCTGAAAAGTGGCAACTTATTAATGAAATTTAGGCAATAAGATGAAAAAATGTCATGAAACTGTCTTTTGACTACATATTCATCTTCATCTAATCAGTTGGCTTCCAACACCTGGCCCAGTAATACAGAACCCTGATAAATAAGAGATTTAGTAGTTATTAGTTTCAACATCATCAACTGACATCTGGTTTTAAATGAGTCCTGGGCTCTCACAGTTTCAATAAGCCACCCAGGAACTCTGCTTACCTATTTTTCATAAAATTCTTTTTCCCTCACAGTGTATTCAAGTAAAATTTCTTAGCAGCTGGGACAACGCAAAACTGATAGCATCTTAAAAACATCTTCGGCAGGATAGATTAAGTTCCAGAAAAGAAAAGCATTTCAAAGTTTATTTTATTATCTTAACCTTTATTGACTTGAATGATTAAACAGATTCTTTGGCTCTGCTAAAACATTTAGGACTGGATATTAATTTGATGTTCTTATTTACTTAACCTTTGACTTTCTCTTTAGCCTTAATGAACACACTCCTCATTTGGTACCAAATGTAGTGCCTGTGAGAAGGAAACTGATATAACACAATGTGAAGAAAGAAATTCTGAGAAAATTATTTTAACACTTTCCAGATTCAGCAGAAGTTGGCATGTAAACAGCAAGTTTGATTCACCAACTTTTTTGTTATATTTTATAATCAAAGTTCCCTTTTGAGTGTTCTCTGCCATACTTCTTCAATCTACTAACAGTTATTATCTTGAGTTGAATGAACATTTGTAAATTTGGCCTAATGTGGGTCAATTTTAAAAATAAATTACTTTTGCAAATAATTGTTGTTGATGTGTAGACAATTTTTCCCTTGGAATTCAGTGTTAGAAATTATACCTCACAAATACAAGTTAAATAGCTGGGCTCATCAGATGAGATAATGAACAAGAGGTATATTAGGAAAGGTTAGGGAAAAATGACTCTGTTAAAGATATGCATTTTTATCCAATGTAAAAGATTATATGTAAGTAAATCTATCCTTATATCCTTATTAAATATATCTAGTTTATACTTGTATAAAGTTTTATATAAGATATTTGGAAGTAAGAAAGAACATTTTGCACAACTCATACTAAAAAAAATTTTAATAGCAACACAACAGCAAAAAGACTGAGATTTGAACACTTAATTGGAAATTCTATAAATGCCCATAAATATATGCAAATAAAACTAATATCCAATCCTAAATTCCTTCTCTGACAAGCAAGTCAGAGATAGTGCTAGCTCTGGTGGTGTAGTGCCTAAGGCATTTGACTGCTAACCAGAAGGCTGGTGGTTGAAACCCCCAACCACTCCTCAGAAGGAAGACTGGGCAATCTACTTTCATGGAGATACTGCCTTGGACACCCAAGGAGGGGTTACTATGAGTCAAAACCGACTCAACAACAGTGAGGTTTTTTTTTTGTTTTTGTGGGGTTTTTTTGTTTTAGCGCTACTCTAACAGAAATGCTTCAAATGGATGGCTTGAACAAACAGAAGTTTATTTTCTTACTGTTCAGGAGGCCAGAAGTCCGAGTTCAAAGTGCCAAACTCCAGGAGCTGGGTGAAGGCCCCTCTGCATTGGGCTTCAGCTCTGCCTCTTGCCCCCAGCCCAATGGAGATGGAGGCATCTCTTCACTTAGCAGCTGCTGGCTGCTGAGGCTGACAGACCCAAGGCTGACAAATAAAATGGCACAGTCCCAAGATTGCCAAACAACATGGCAAGCCAGAGGCAGTCCCAAGATTGGCAAGAAACATGGTAGGGTGCTGAATGAAGACTTAGCTACATGCAGGGTCCAGTAGTGCCAAAAAGCTCAGAGACCTTTCTCAAAGCTGTCTTCTTGTGACCACATCCCTAAGGCAGCTATTCTGCTCTCCAATAGATTCCACCATGGAGTTGATTACCAGTCTCATCATGGGGAATACTACATCCAGCTGTCCAGCCACTCAACCAGGCCCAGCCAAGTTGACACATAACCTTAACTACCATAGATGTTAACCAGTTTGAATGGTCATTGGATTTACTTTTAGTCTTTTTAATGTAGTGGCCTTCATATTTAAGTACTGTGTTTCATCTTATGGAGAAAAGTGAAAATTCATTTCTCCACACTTGTAAAAACCAAAAAAAAAACCTCACTGCCATCATTCAATTCCAACTCATAGTGACCGCCTTTGAGTTTTCAAGGCAGTAAATCTTTACGGAAGTAGATTGCCCAGTCTTCCTTCTGCGGAGTGGCTGGTGGATTTGAACCACCAACCTTCTGGTTAGCAATCAAATGCCTTAGACACTATGCCACCAGAGCTCCTTCCACACTTTTGTAATCATTACTTAAATAACAGTAACATTCTTATTTTTACCTTTTTATATGACTTATACCTGTGGACATGCATCTTTTCAGACTAATGTGCACCATTTCATATTTTTCTTAAAACTGAGTGAAACAAAAGGTTTTAGATTATTCATATGTGTGTGTGTGTGTGTGTGTATTATACATATCTATGCTGTGTTCCCCTTCATATAGTCCAGCTTCTCAGATTATTTGCTCAGCATACGGATTGAATAAGTATGGTGAAAGGATACAGTCCTGACATATGGCCTTCCTGATTTTAAACCATGCAGTATTCCATTGTTCTTTTCTAATGACAGCTTCTTGATCTATGTATAGGGTCCTCATGGGCACAATTAAGTGTTCTGGAATTCCCATTCTTCTCAATGTTACCCATAATTTATTATGATCCACACAGTTGAATCTCTTTGCATAATCAATAAAACATGGGTAAACATCTTTCTGATAGTCTTTGCTTTCAGCCAAGATCCATCTGACATCAGCAATGATATCCCATGTTCTATATTCTCTTCTGAATCCAGCTTGCATTTCTGGAAGTTCTCTGTCAATATACTACTGCAAATGTTTTTGAATTATCTTCTACAAAATTTTACTTGTGTGTGATATTAATGATATTGTTCTATAACTTCTGCATTCTGTTGGATCATCTTTGTTTGGAATGGGCACAAATATTGATCTCTTCCAGTTGATTGGCCAGATACATGTTTTCCAAATTTTCTGCCTAAATGAGTAACTGCTTCCAGCACTGCATCCGTTTGTTGAAACATCTCAGTGGGTATTCTGTCAGTTCCTGGAGTCTTTTTTTTTTTTTTTTTTCCAGTTCCTTCAGTGGAGCTTGGACTTCTTCCTTCAATACCATTGGCTCTTGATCATATGCTACCTCCTGAAATGGTTGAACGTTGACTATTTCTTTTTGGTACAGTGATTCTATATTTCTTCCATTGTCTTTTGAGGTTTCTTGCATCATTCAATATTTTGCCCGTAGAACCCTTAAGTGTTGCAATTCAAGGCTTGATTTTTTTTTTTTTTTTTTTCACTTCTTTCAGTTTAGGAAATGTTGAGCATGTTTTCCCTTTTGTTTTTCTCATTCTAGGTCTTTGCACATTTCATTATAATACTTTATTTTGTCTTCTTGAGCTGCCCTTTGAAATCTTCTGTTCAACTCTTTGATTTCAACATTTCTTCCTTTCACTTTAGCAACTGTGCATTCAAGAACAAGTTTCAGAGTCTCTTCTGACACCCCTTTTTGATCTTATCTTCCTTTCCTGTCTTTTTAATGACCTCTTGCTTTCTTCATGCATGATGTCCTTGATGTCCTCCTACAACTCATCTGATCTTTGGCCACTGGTGTTCAATGCATCATATATGTTTTTCAGATGGTCTTTATATTCAGGTGGGATATAATCAAGGTCATATTTTGGCTCTTGTGGGCTTGTTTGAATTTTCTTTAGAATCAACTTGAGCTTTTGTATGAGTAATTGATGGTCTGTTCCACAGTCAGCTCCTGGCTTTGTTTTGGCTGATGATATTGAGCCTCTTCATCACCTCTTTCCATATTGTTGTTGTTAGGTGCTGTAAAGCTGTGAGGCTGGAGGCTATGCCATCAGTATTTCAAATACCAGCAGGGTCACCCATGGTAGACAGGTTTCAGCAGAACTTCCAGAGTAAGACAGACTTGGAAGAAGAAAAGGGCCATCCACTTCTCAAAGAGCTAGTCAGTTAAAACTTTGTGAATAGCAGTGAAACACTCTCTCCATCTGGTGAGGTCCATGTGTATAGTCACTGCTTATGTTGTTGAAAAAAGTATTTGCAATGAATAAGTCATTGGTCTTGCAAAATTCTATCATACAATCTTTGGCATCATTTATATCAATCACCCAAGGTCATATTTTTCAACTACCAATACTTCTTGTTTGTTTCCAGCTTTCACATTCCAGTAACCAGTAACTACCGATACAACTTGATTGCATGTTTAGTCAATTTCAGCATGTAGAAATAGATAAAAATCTTCAATTTCCTCATCGTTTGCTTTGATGGTTGGTTTGTAAATTTGAATAATAGTTGTATTAACTGGTCTACCTTATATGTATATGGGTATTGTCCTATTACTGACAGCATTATATTTCAGGATAGATATTGAAATATTCTTTTTGATGATAAATACAATATTCCTCTTCAATTTGTCATTTCTGGCCCAGTAGATCTTATGATTGTCTGATGCAAAATGGCCAAAACCAGTCCATTTCAACTCACTAATGCTTAGGATATTGGTTTTTATGCATCCCATTTCATTATTGAAAACTTCCAATTTTCCTAAATTCATACTTTGTGCATTACATGTTCTGATTATTAATGAATGTTTGCCACTGTTTCTTCTCATTTTGAGTTGTGCCCCATCAGCAAATGAAGGCCCCCAAAATGTTACTCTATCCACACCATTAAGGTCCATCCTACTTTGAAGGGGTATCTCTTCCCCAGTCATATTTTGAGTACCTTCCAACCTGAGGGGCTCATCTTCCGGCATTATATTGGACAATGTTTCAAGATTATTCATTAAGTTTTACAGTAATATATCAGACAATGCTTCACTGTTATTCATAAGGTTTTCACTGGTCATGATGGCCAGTGGATGGTCCCGTCCTTCTTCCCAGTGTGTCTTAGTCAGGAAGCTCCACTGAAACCTGCCCACCATGGATTACCCTTCTGGTGCTCGAAATACCAGTGGCATAGCCTCCAGCTTCACAGCAACACACAAGTCACAACAGTACAGCAAACTAACAGACAAGTGGTAGATACATATATATGTACATATACATATACATATATATGTACATATATATGTATAGATGTGTGTTTATATACATATATGTATACGCAAACTCACTGCCTTCAAGTCAGTTCTAACTCATAGTGACCCCTCCTTGGGTTTCTGAGGGTATCTCTACATAAGTAGATCGCCCAATCTTCCTTCCGAGGAGTGGCCAGTGGGTTTGAACCACCAGCCTTCTGGTTAGCAGTCAAATGCCTTAGGCACTACACCACTGGAGCTCTCCACATGTTGTTGTTGTTGTTATGTGCCGTCGAGTCGGACCCGACTCATAGCGACCCCTCCTTGGGTTTCTGAGGTGGTATCACTACAGAAGTAGATTGCCCAACCTTCCTTC
>NW_006921658.1:9427859-9437422 GCF_000298275.1 Orycteropus afer afer
GATGATGGGCTCGAGTATAGCAGGGATTGTGGGGCTGGTGCAGGATCGGGCAGTGTTTCGTTCTGCTGTGCATGGGGTCACTATGAGTCGGAAACGACTCGACGGCACTTAACAACAACAACAACAAAGGAGTATTACTGATGGAAAAAGTGGTATTGAAAACCCCAAGTTTAGCATTCAAAACCGTCAACCTATAAAACAGGATGTTATTTCTAGGACAAATATAGCTATAGTGAGCTACAGGCCAGAAGGAATTCACTAGAATTAATATAGGTAAGTGATGGCAAGTAAGCAAGCAAAAGAAGAGAGAAATTGACATGGTAGAGGGATGGTGCTGTTCTGGATTCAAGACGTTTGGATCTAATGGGAAATAGCAGTAATGACTGTAACTCTAGGAAGTGCAAAAGAACAACATGTGGCAATTTCTGTGTCATTCACCATATCTTCAAAAGAATATGTCAGTCTGAACATTGAGTTTATTGACAAGTAAGACAATAGGCCAAGGGAAACACCATCAACTTTTCAATTAAGGATACATTCAATTATCTTTTTTTAAAAAAAGTCTACATCATTCCCTTTATTCATCAGGCTTATTATTTTTAGAAGCTGAGTTAATCTATTTAACTAGAGTATTAGATGGGTGGCCCATCCTTCAAATATATCGCCCAAATCCTGACCTCATCATCACTCAGAGAAGGTCACTACTTTGTGAGAGGTCCAGGATGACTAAAGGGAAATCCTTCCACTGATGAAAAGTAGGTAGGATCAAATGAAGGATATGGAGAGTTTTATCCAAACACAGGACAGATCAGACAATCTTCTCAGACTTGCCTCAGCTCTGAGTCACATATACTTTGTTATTTCAATTGTTCTTTTCAATGATTTCAAGTTGTTTCTCACACTAAGGATTATCAAGGAGTCCCTGGGTGGTATAAACCGTTAACTCATTCAACTGCTATCCAACAGATGTTTGGAAATTTGAGTCCATCCAGAGGCACCTTGTTAGAAAGGCCTGCTGATCACTACTTCTGACAAATCAGCTATTGAAAACGTTATGAAACACAGTTCTACTCTAACATACTTTAGTATGTCAGAATGAGTGGAATTAACTCAATGGTAACTGACGACCAGCATTAATTGATAATAAGTAGACTAGCATGGCCATGATATGGGGCAAAGCCCAATAAAGAAAAAAAAGGCACTTGAATTTTTACAACAAATGCTATACACATTCTGTATGTAGGTGTGTATATATATATCAATTGTCACCAACAGAAATGATTCTGTTAAGGTGTGTGAATATTTACTCATAATTGCACTTCCCTATAGTATCTTTATGAGACAGAGTTCTCCATAAGTACCAATTCTTATTTACACATACAAGATCTAAGCACATAAAAATGTGAACCACCTCATGTTCATAATCTAATTCCTGTTAAGAAAATCATTTTATCTGGAAAGCAATATGGGACGTCTGGATAAAGTTGATATATCTTAATATTTTTAAAAAAGAATCTTTCTATTCACTGTGGTGTTTCACAATGGTTGGAAAGAACCTAAATTAATCATTTAACACTTAATTTTTTTCTTCTTGCATGTTTTATTATGCAAGGGAAACCATTTATGATATCCCTTTACAAAGTTGTAGTTGTTCTTTGGTCAAGTCAGTTCTGACTCATAGTGACCATAGTACAACAGAACAAAACAATGGCCAATCCTGCACCATCCTCATAACTGCCACCATGTTTGAGCCCATTGTCGCAGCCACTGTGTCAGTCCATCTTGTTGAGGGAATTCCTCTTTTTGCTGACCCTCTGCTTTACCAAGCATGGTGTCTTTCTTCATGAACTGGTCCCTAAAAACATATCCAATGTACATGAAACTGTCTTGCCATCCTTGCTTCTAAGAAGCATTCTGGCTGTACTTCTTCAAGAAAGATTTTTTCATTCTTCTACCCCTTTTTTCTGACACCATATTTCAAAGACATCAGTTCTTCTTCAGTCTTCCTTAATCATTGTCCAGTTTAACATGCATTTGAGTTGATTGAAAATACCATGGCTTGTGTCAGGTGCACCTATTCTTCAAGGTGACAGTTTTGCCTTTTAACACTTTAAACAGGTCTTTTGTTCATGTCAGATGGATCTTAGCTGAAAGCAAAGAATATAACACAGATGTTTATCTGTGTTTCATTGACTATGCAAAGGTATTCAACTGTGTGGATCATAATAGATTATGGATAACATTGTGAAGAATGGGAATTCCAGAACACTTAATTGTGCTCATGAAGAACCTGTATGTAGACTGAGAGGCAGTCTTTCAAATGAACAAGAGGGTACTGCATAATTTAGAATAAAAAAGGTGTGTGCCAAGTTTATATCCTTTCAGAATACGTATTCAATCTATATGCTGAGCAAATAATCTGAGAAGCAGGACTATATGAAGAAGATTGGAGGAAGACTCATTAACAACCTGCAATGTGCAGATGACACAACTGTGCTTGCTGAAAGTGAAGAAGATTTGACACACTTACTGATAAAGATTAAAGACTACAGCTTTGAGTATGGATTACACCTTAACATAAAGAAAAGTAAAATCCACACAACTGGACCAATAAGAAACATCACAATAAATGGAGGAATTATTGAAGTTTTCAAAGATTTTGTTTTACTTGGATCCACAGTCAACACCCATGGAAGCAGCAGTTTGTAGTTAGATGCAATGAACACAGTGACAGTGTTTGATTATTTCATCAAATATTAGTTCTGATTTCATAACAGAGTCCATTGATATTATTTGCAGTATTTTTTAAGGGACTAATATTTACCTTGACTTGAATGTCAGAGAAAAATTGAAGCCTAATTCTTTATATTTCTTAGTTATTGAGGAAGCAAAGAGTTCCTAGAAAGTCAGCAACAGAATTTTCTTTAAGGAATGTAAACTTTTTGATGTAGAAAACAAACAAAATCCAAACTCACTGCCATTGAGTCAATTCTGACTTATAGTGACCCCCATTGGGTTTCCAAGGCTGCAAATCTTTACATTTTACCTCATTCTTTCTTCTGGGGAGCAGCTGGTGGGTTTGAACCATTGACCTTTTGGTTAGCAGCCAAATGCTTTAGCAATTATACCACCAGAGCTCCTTTTTTGATGTCGAAGGGGACCTTGTAATTTTTTTGGCCTTGATTCTTCCCTACTCTCAATTTATTTTATTTTATGCATGGATTTTTATTTTGTTTGATTTTGAACTTTTTATTGTGCTTTGGGTGAAAGTGTGCATAACAAATTAGCTTTTCATTAAATTTATACATGTTTTGTTTCATGACATTGCTTGCAATTCCCTTGATGTAACAACACTCTTTCCACTTCCTCCCTGGGCTCCCCATTTCCATTTGTCCTTTTCTGTCCCTTCTTGCCTTCTGAGCTTTGTTTTGAGGCAAATGCTGGCCTTTTGGTCTTCTATAGTTGATTGTACTGAGTAGTACATTTTCCCCTGGTGTTATTATTCATTTTATATTCCTGTCTATTGTTTGATGGAAAGTTGACTCCCAGTCTCAATTCATTTTTTCTTACCTTAGTGTTCTTTGAGAAGGTAAACACTGGAAAGACCATAAATCATTAATATTATTTTATCAGATGTTTGGAAAACAGAAAATATGGTGTCGTCATTAGCATGGCTGATATCCATCATCTGGCAGGAAACTGCTAACTAAAATTTAACTATTAATATAAATTTTTTTACATTTCCTTGATATTTTGTCTTTGTTGTTTGAAGAATTTATAATCTATATGATGATCACTGTAATATTTATAAGAACAACAAATATTTTTAATTTTTAACAATATGCTATTGTTTCTCTGCCAAGTAGATAGCTACTATGTTTATGTTACTATGTTTAACTACTCCTCCAACCCACCCGAACCCCTACCCCATTCCACCCCACCTCACTCCATCTTCCAACACCATTTTCATTTTCCGGCATAGACGAGAATACATTATTTTATACTGCAACAAATTGAAATTTCTAAAGGATTTCATAGTTTGAGATGTTGTTGATGTTGTTGTTGTTGTTGGGTGCTATTGAGTCATCTCTGACTCATAGTGACCCTTTGTACCACAGAACAAAACACTGCCTGGTCCCGTGGCATCCTCACAATCCTTGATATGCTTGAACCCCTCGTTGTAGGCACTGTTTCAGTCAATCTCATGGAGAGTCTTCTCTTCTTTTACTGACCCCCCACATTACCAAGAATGATATCCTTCTACAAAGACTGGTCCCTTCTAAAACATGACCAAAGTGAAAGAGATAAAGTCTGACCAATCTTGCTTCTAAGGAGAATTCTGGCTGTACTTCTTCCGAGACAGATTTGCTTGTTCTTCTGACAGTCTATGATATTTTCAGTATTCTTCACCAACACCACAATTTGAAGGCATCAATTCTTCATTAGTCTTCCTTATTCATTGTCTAGCTTTCATGTGCATATGAGATGACTGAAAATCATCTTCACTTAATCAGTGATCCTTAAGGATCAGGCACATCTTAATCTTCAAAGTGATGTCTTTACTTTTTAACACTTTAAAGTGGTCTTTTTCAGCAGACTTGCCCAGTACAAGTCTTCTGATTTCTTGACAGCTGCTTCCATGGGTGTTGATTGTGGAGCTAAGTAAAATGAAATCCCTGACAACTTCCATCTTTTCTCCATTTTCTTGATGTTGCTTATTTGTACAGTTGTAACAATTTTTTTTTTCTTTATGTTCATGTGTAATCCATACTGAAGGCTGTAGTCTTTGATCTTCATCAGTTAGTGCTTCAAGTCATTGTCACTTTCAGCAAGCAAGCTTGTGTCATCCGCATATCGCAGGTTGTTAATAAATCTTCCTCCTGTCTTGATGCTGCATTCTTCATATATTCCAGCCTCTCAGATTACTTGCTCAGCACACAAATGGCATACATATGCTGAAAGGATACACCCCGACACACCCTTCCTGACCTTAAACCATTCACTATTTCCTTGTTCTCTTCACACAGTAGTCTCTTGGTCTATGTACAGATTACACATGAGCACAAAGTGTTCTGGAATCTCCATTCTTCACAATGTTATCCATAATTTGTTAAGATCCACACAGGCAAATGCCTTTACATAGGTGTAAAACTCAGTAAACATCTTTCTGGTATTCTTTGCTTTCAGCCAAGATCCATCTGACATCAGCAATGATATCCCTTATTCCACACCCTCTTCAGTATCCAGCTCGAAGTTTTGGCAGCTCCTTGTCAACATAATGCTTCAACCATTTTTCAATTGTCTTCAGCAAAATTTTACTTGCGTGTCATATTAATGATAACCAATTAATGATATGGTTTGATAATTTCCATATTCTGTTAGATCACCTTTCTTTGGAATGGGCACAAATATTGATCTCCTCCAGTCAGTTGGTAGCTGTGTTCCTAATTTCTTTGCATAAATGAGTAAGCACCTCCAGTGCTGCATTTGTTTGTTGAAACTTCTCAATGGGTATTCCATCGATTCTTGGAGCCTTGTTTTTCACTAATTCCTTCAGAGCAACTTGGATTTCTTCCTTCAATACCATTCGTTCTTGATCATATACTACTTTTTTTCAAATGGTTGATTATTGACCAGTTCTTTTTCTACAGTGACTCTGTGTATTCCTTCCATCTTCTTTTGATTCTTCCTGCATTGTTCAATATTTTGCTATAGAATCCTTCAGTGTTGCAATTTGAGGCTTGAATATTTTTTTCAAATTCTTTCCCTTTGAGAAATATTGAGCATGTTCTTCACTTTTGGTTTTCTAACTCTAGGTTTTTGCACATTTCATTGTAATACTTTACTTTGTCTTCTTGAGCCTTCCTTTGAAATCTTCTGTTCAGGTTCTTTATTTCATCATTTCTTCTATTTGTTTTTGCTACTCTCTATTCAAGAGCAAGTTTCATAGTCTCTTCAGACATCCATTTTGGCCTTTTCTTCCTTTCCTGTCTTTTTAATGACCTTTTTGCTTTCTTCATGTGTGATGTTCTTGAAGTCATACCACAACTTGTCTGGCCTTCTGTCATTGTTGTTCAGTGCATCAAATCTGTTCTTCAGATGATCTCTATATTTGAGTGGGATATAATCGTTGCATTTTGACTCTGGTGGATTTGTTTTAATTTTCTTCAGCAATTTGAACTTGTATATGAGCAATTGATGGTCTTTTCCACAGTAAGCTCCTGGCCTCGTTTTGACTGATGATATTGAGTTTCTCCATCGTCTCTTTCCACAGATGTAGTCAATTTGTTTCCTGTGTATTCCATCTGGCAATGTCCACTCATATAGTTGCCATTTATGTTGTTGAAAAAAGGTATTTGGAATGAATAAGTCATCGGTCTTGCAAAATCCTATCATTGGAAACTTCCAGTGTCATTTCTATCACCAGGGCCATATTCTCCAACTACCAATGTTTCTTCTTTGTTTTCAGCTTTTTAATTCCAGTCACTAGTCATAATCGATACATTTTGATTACATGTTTGATCAATTTCAGACTGCAGAAGTTGGTAAAAATCTTCAATTTCTTCACCTTTGGCATTAGTGATTGGTGCATAAATTTGAATAATAATACCCTTCCTAAGGGTATGCATATTATCCTATCACTGACAGCACTGTACTTCAGGATAGATCTTGAAATGTTCTCTTTGACAATTGTCACATTCTTTGACAATGAATATGATACCATTCCTTCTTTGTCATTCCTGGCATAATAGACCATATGTCTGTCAGATTCAAAAATGACAATACCAGCCTAGTGCCTAAGGCATTTGACTGCTAACCAGAAGGTTGGCAGTTTAAAGCCACCAGCCACTCCGTGGAAGGAAGACTGGGCAATCTACTTCTGCAGATATTTACCACCTTGAAAACCCAAAGGGGGTTGCTTTGAGTTGAAAATGACTCAATGGCAGTGAGTTTTTTTTTTTTTTTTTGCTTTTTTAAAAAATAATGCTTAGGATATTGATTTTTATGCATTCCATTTCATTTTGACAACTTCCAGTTTTCCTAGATTCATACTTCATACATTCTGTTTTCTGATTGTTAATGGATGTTTGCACCTGCTGCTTCTCCATTTTGAGTTGTCCTCCATCAGTAAGTGAAGGTACTGAAATCTTTACTCCATCTATGTCATTAAGGTTGACTCTATTTTGGGGAGGCAGCTCTTCTCCAGTTGTGAGTGTCTTCCAACCTGAGGGGTTCATCTTCCAGTACTATATCAGACAGTGTTTCACTGCTAGTCATAAAGTTTTTCAGTAACAGGAAGTGTTTCATTGCTATTCATATGGTTTTCAGTGGCCAATTATTTCAGAAGTGGATGACCCTGTGCTCAGTTTGTCTTACTCTGGATGTTCCACTGAAACCTGTCCACCATGGGTGACTGTGCTGGTATTTGAAGTATCAGTGATATTCAGCTTCATAGCAACATGCAAGCAACCGCAGTATGACAACTGACAGACGAGTGTTGATTGGAGACTGTAGAACAACATTATAAAACATTTTATTTTTGTTGCCTTTTTTCACTCAGTACAAAATTACTTTTCTGTCATACAATTTTTGTTTAGCAATCATTTACAATTATTCAATAATATTGGGAAAGGAAATGAACTTTGAGGAGTTACAGGAAGAAGGGACTATCTGGAGATCTATTAGACATTTTGGATTTGTTTAGAAAGTTAATGTAGAGATTTACAACTTCACCCTTCATTTTACACTTTTAGGTAGAAAAGTCAAACAAAATCAAAATGGAGAAAGCTTGTTATATCACTAGTAGAAATGTTGAATGTTAATTCTGTAACTCTATCTTGGTCTGGGGTATTACTTCCACTTTGGAGCCATGTAGTTCTCATAAAATGTGTCAGAGAAGAATGCAACGTTTGAATTGTGGTATCTACCCAAGATTTTATATAGTAACTTTTATAATAACTCAAGATCTTTAGAATGTGTCAAATGTAATGGCATGTGCCAACAGGGTTGTAGTTTGAGTAACTGTCACAACTTATATGGGGTTTCTTTTTAAGGTAGAGAGTAACACGTAAGTTGTAGCAGAGGAGAGAGATTCAGTGTCTTTATTTTCCCTTATTACTGAAATGCCTGGACTATTTTGTGCAAGCTTCCTTCTGTGTTTTGAATTAACAACTCTGAAAGGCAAGTGTTAGAGGAGGCTGCAAATTAGTAGCCTGTGGACTAGATTCTGGTAGTAGATAAAGTTTATTTGGCTTTCCCAATTTAGTTGCTACCAAGTTACCAAAAATTCACTCCCATCGAGTCGAACCTGACTCATAGCAACCCTATAGGACAGGGTAGAACTACACACTGGGTTTCCAAGGCTGTTAATCTTTATGGAAGCAGACTGCTTCATCTTTCTCCTGTGGAGCACCTGGTAGGTTTGAACCATCAACCTTTTGATTAGCAGCCAAATGCTTTAATCCCTGCACCGTCAGAGCTCCTCTCTAGCATGTTGAAATTGTCAATTTCACATGAAATCTTATTTTTAATTTTACTTTCTTTTTTTGAAAAAATGGAAGATCTTGCACCATTGAGTCTACATTCCTTTTTTATTATTATTATTTTGTTTACTTAATGCTGAGTGGAGTCTGTGTGCTTTAGGTGGGGCATGCATTTCTGCATCACACACAGTAACACCCAGCCTATTACATTTATTTACCTTTGTGTACAATCCTATTGGCATTGGCATCTGCAGTGCCTGGATTAGAAAGAAGAGTTATTTTGCTTCCGATAGTATAATGACAAATTCCATCAGAATATGTAGACAGGTCACAAAACAACTAACAAGAAATCATTTATTTTCTAGGAAGAAGTCTATGTTACTGCCTTTAATTTAATGTATATGGTGCCTAAGGCACTTGACTGCTAACCAGAAGGCTGGTGGTTCAAACCCGCAGCCACTCCTCGGAAGGAAGATGGGGCAATCTACTTCCATAGTGACACTGCCTCCGAAATCCAAGGAGGGGGTCTCTATGAGTCGGGTCCGACTTGATGGCACATAACAACAACAACACCACTATTTGTTTTAAGATTATATAAAATTTATTATTACACTAGTGATCAAGTCATAATCCTATGAAATTTGTTTCATTAGTATACCAAGTCTTTTCAGCTGCTAAAATTAGGAGTAGTTCCCACTTAATAGTTTTACATCAAGATTCCAGTATAATTTATACCATCTTTTAAGATTTTTTTTTTGTAAATTAAGAATAGCAGCATATTTCAAAAATTACTGCAATTGTATAAAGAGACAACTCAGGGACGCACAAAACAGCAGGGCAGAAGAGCAGGAGAAAGGGGATTAAAAGCCAGGAAGCCAGACAGAGGTACAGTCAGCTGCAGGGAACCAGTTGGGGGTGATATGAGAGGTCTCTAACAGCAAGACAAACTTGTCTGTCAGTTTGTCCTACTGTGGTGACATGTAGACTTGAGTTTGAGGCTGAGCCTCTGGTGTTTAAAACCCAGCGAGATGCACCTGGTGCACAGGTAACAGCCCAGCTTATAGACTGAGACAGACTAGG
>NW_006921658.1:9437522-9439093 GCF_000298275.1 Orycteropus afer afer
ACTCATAGCGACCCCTCCTTGGGTTTCTGAGGTGGTATCACTACAGAAGTAGATTGCCCAACCTTCCTTCTGAGGAGTGACTGGTGGGTTTGAACCGCCAGCCTTCTGGTTAGCAGTCAAGTGCCTTAGGCACTATGCTACCAGAGCTCCCAACATATATGTATATATATGTGATATGTGTGTGTGTGTGTATATGTATGTATGTATATGTATATATATATATATAGCATAGATATGTGTATAATACATATATGTATAGATTTGTATATATAACATATATATGTATCGATATCTATATATCTATATATACATATATATGTATAGATATATTAATAAAATACAATATGCTATTTATAATTATTTTGTTTGAATTTTTACAAGCATTGACTAAATAATTTTAGCATTGGCTAAATAATTTTAAGTAATTCTTTGATGAATAATACATTAGTAAACCTTTCAAAAACACAAAACTACATGGAATATCTTTTTCTCTTTGTCTCATATTTGGACAAGTTAACTTTCACTTGAATTCAAACATAAGATTCTTAGGTTGATTTATTCGTATAATATGGAGTGGTGCTATGTCTTGCACTAGTTCCTACAACTACAGCATTATAAATATATTGTAAGTAAAATGTGGAGGATAAGGTAAATTTGTGGTTGGTGACTTTCAATATTATAGAAGAAAGAGTAAGTAATCTTTTAAATAAATATATTAAAATCTGTGTTTGAAATAGGCAAAAAAAAAAAAAATCCAGTTTGTACTGCAAATGGTAATATCTATGGATACTGATTATATTACAAATAGGAAATAAAGTAATTTACAAGAAAATACCCTAACAAAATCCAACATGATTACCATCATTTTTTGCCACCACTCCCAAATGCAGAATTATAGTGGCAAGAGTAGAAGGCAGAACTATATTTTTTATTCTTCAGAATGAGTGGAATAATGACTTCTGCATTGACAGACCATGTTCAGGGAGAGCAGTTCCTGTAGGTCTGAATGAGATGAGTCTCTGGAAAGTCATTTAATGCCAGACAGCAGCATCTTTTCATACGTATACCTTCACTAATGTGTCCAGCAGCTCCTTGTAGCAGACACAAGCTGTAAATCACAAGTGGCAAACAGAACTGGCTTTGTAGGGAAAGGATGTCAGTTGCAAGGTCCAACTTCAAATGCAATTCCGCAGTGATTTTGGAGGCAGTCAGGAAGCTTTAATTTTCATCTCTTAGAAGTCTGTTAAAATTATGTTTGAAAATTGTTGATACTCAGAGGGACTTATAATCACCATTATTTTTTTTTAATTAACGCAAATGAACTTTGAATAGTTTAACATACACATGCACACATACAATAACAACAACTATATAAATGTAAAGATGTTGTTTCCATAGTTCCTCATACCAAGAAAACTCTGAGTATTCTTATCTTGTAAATTTAGCATAAATCTGTTGCTAAAGGAGTATTTTGAGTTTAAGCATAGGCACTGAAACAAGGCGGGCTTGTGCTTACTCACTGATCTGCACTGAACACGTTCCCTTGTTACCCTACCGAGAGGGACCAGGTC
>NW_006921658.1:9444065-9446155 GCF_000298275.1 Orycteropus afer afer
CAGTGATTGTGGGGCTGGCGCAGGATCGGGCAGTGTTTCGTTCTGCTGTGCATGGGGTCACTATGAGTCAGAAACGACTCGACAGCACTTAACAACAACAACAAAGTGGGATATAGCTTACCTGTCCATGTTTCTGTTTCTGTTAATATAGCCTAGAATTAGATTAGCTTTGAACAACATTGTCAGCCATTCACATATTGATGCATAATCTGTTATCAATTTAAATTCTAAAGTCTTTTGTTCCTCACTATTTTCTTACTCTAACTCCATAATAATATATTTATATAGCTTGTTTTTTGGGGTCAAAACACTGTTTCTTATTTTCATTCTCATGTTATTAGCATACATTCATCATTTCATCCTTTTGAGATCTTCCCTGAATTCTAATTATGCCATCCAACAAATATTACTTCTTTTTTTCTCTCTTTCTGGATATTTGAGATACAGATATAGAAACATATGTACATATGTCTTGGTTCTCAGTGCTGTTATAACAGAAAAACTGCAAATGAATGGCTTTAACAAACCATTTATTCTCTCACAGTTATAAAAGAAAAAACTGCCATCAAGTCAATTCCAACTCAATGTGACCCCCTTTAGTTTCTAAGGAGGTAAATCTTTACACAAGTAGATTGCCCAGTCTTCCTTCCATGGAGTGGCTGGTGGGTTTGAACAACCAACCTCCTGGTTAGCAGTCAAATGCCTTAGACATTATGCCACCATGCTGGGTAAATGGCCCTCGACCTTGGGCTTTAGTTCTGGCTCTTATTCTAGGCCCCTGGAGCTAGAGGTGTCTCCTAACTTAGGCAGCTGCTAGCTGCTGAGGTTGATGAACCCCAGGTTGACAGGTAAACTAGCACAATCCCAAGATTGGTAGACAACATGGCAAGCTACTAGTTCAAGTCCAGGAACAATCCTAAAATTAGCAGGCAACACAGCAGACCACTGGTTCAAGTCCAGGAACTGGAGATGAAGACTCAGCCAAATGTAGGATCCAGATGTGCCAAAAAGCTAGAGACCTTTCTCAAAGCTTTGCCATATATACTGGAAGAAGACCACACCCCAAAAGCGGCTCCCCTTCAACTGATTAGGTGCTCACAGCAGATTCCAATCACAGGTGATTACAATCTTCATGGGAATAACTACATCCAGCTGCCAAGCTACTCAAAGGCATGGCCCAGCCAAGTTGACACCCAACCTTAACTACCATAACATATATAGAGAGAAATCATTCTAAGAGCCAAAGCTTGAGACAAAAAAATAAAAAAATAAAAAATAAATTCTAGTTGCTAGAGTTGATTGTGGATTTTGTTAACCCCATGTATTTTAGAACAGAACTATATTGCATAGAGTTTTCACTGACTGTGGTCTTTTAGATGTATGTTTACCAGGGCTTTCTACCAAAGCACTTCTGAAGAGATTCAAACCACCAACACAAGTGCTTAACCATTTGTGCCACCCAGGCCCTCCTGAAGTTTAAGAAAATCAGTTAATTTATTGATACTAATGTTGCTTGAATTAGGACTGAGAACATGAACTGTGTGACCATTTAGGAATTTTTGTCTAAGTTGATTGTCCAGTCATTTAGAAATCCACCTATTTCTATCCATTTTCAGTTCAGCTTTCTCAATTAATATCTAAGGATAATACAAGAAATCTTGGCATATCTCTTGCTGTAATCAGTTACATATGTATATCCATTTACTAAAAGCACTTTTTTAAAAAGGAAATATAAATAGTATTTTTAAACTGTACTTCTTTTGCAAATTTTCACAAAATATTCTTTTATGATCCATTCTACTGTTGACTTAGGTCAATACTAATTTTACAGATCTGTTTGTATTTCACAGCATCTACCTTATCCTTAATTTTTTTCCCCTATTACTTCTGTCACTTTCCACAGTTCTTGACAAATAATTTGAATGGTTTGATCATTTCTTGGCAATTTCTTGGAAGTCATTTTTCAGGCTAAGACATCTGAACTAATTTGGATTCTCAAAAGTTTTTATCCATAATCTCTTCAACTTTCTTGGCCATTAGTTTAATCCAAATTACATATATATATATATAAATATATATATATATATATA
>NW_006921658.1:9446505-9450169 GCF_000298275.1 Orycteropus afer afer
TAGATATAGATATAGATATAGATATATAGATATATATAGATATATGTACTTGTTCTTTCATTATCCTTTCCTTCTTAGTTCTAATAGAGAATGCTCCCCTTTTTGCCCTTAGTATTTTCCAGTCCCACATGGGGCTTTAGTGCTTCTGACACAGATCTTAATGTTCCATGCCACTCTCCTATATTAATCCTTGCTTGGGGTTTCACTTCTTTTTTCTTTTTCCTTACATCTAATTAGAGTGGTTTTAACAAAGTCCTACCAAGAGTAGGAGAGTGGAAGATAACATGCTTGGTAAAATGGAGGGTAAGCAAAAAAGGGGGAAGGCCCTCAACGTGATCGACTGACACAGTGCCTGCAACAATGGGCTCAGGTATAGCAAGGATTGTGAGGCTGGCACAGGACCGGGCAGTGTTTCATTCTGTTGTGAGTCAGAGCTGACTTGACAGCACCTAACAACAACAACAATAATCCATCTTTTAGATAATGATGCTTTGTATAAAAATTGACACTGTAGCAGTTCCTTGAAAATATATTTTTTCGTAGTCAAATTTATATAGTGGCATTTTTCCAAAATCTAATAACTTCCCCTAAGCATTTCACAAGTCAAGAAATGTGGACAATTTTATGATAAATGTTTACATAGCTTCATTCAACTTTAATCATGTTATAGGGTGTCATCCAGAACTATAAAATGATAAAGTACTCTTCCTCCCTTTTCTTTTTCATAATTTCTAATCACTCATATCACAAAAAATAACTGAGTGATTTATGTGTAAATAAGGATGTAGTTCCATTTCAATAATGATATAATAGGGGTCCATCTTGCAATTTTTTGACAACATATGGGAGTTATAAAAGTTGTAGCTGATGAGGTGGTAGAACTGGTTACTTATCTGAGTATATCAGATGCCACCTGATTTTAAAAAGTGAACTTCGTTTCTTATGGGTGCTGAAATTGTAGACCCATTGAAGAAAAAAAAATAAGATATATGAAATCTGCCTAAAGTTTATAAACTGGGCTTTTGCTTTTAGATCTTAAGACATCAGAAAAAAAAAAATTATTCCATGGTCTTGATTAATATAATATATTCATAGCATTTATTCAAACACAGAATACTGTAATTCCTTCACTGTTTTTCTCATTTACTTATAAATAAAGCAAACAATTTAATAGTTACTAAATTGAAAGTTAGTGTTGCCCTTTAAGTTAATTCACTTAATTAAGGACCTTAATTAGGCAGAAGAAAAGAGCATACCCAAGGAACTTTGGAGTCAAATTCAATCTAATATCATACAATGGAAGTTTAGCAAATACCAAGTAAGCCAAAACACTAAAAGGATTTTCTAGGGAACAACAGACCATTTTTGCTTTCTTTTTCAGAACGAAAAAATGCAAAGGTAGTAGGATTTTTTGCATAGGCTACTGAACAAATGTCCATTTTCCCTTCAGTGTAATGTACCTGTCAGCAAATTCATCTTGTACTTTCTTGGTGTGGTCTGTCCTTCCTTTTTTTTTTTAAATTGTGATTTGGGTGAAAATTTACAGAGCAAATACACTTTCCATACAGCGGTTCACATACGCTTTGTCTCATGATATTGACCACAATTTACCACAATGCAACAGCTCCCCTCCCACATCCTCCCGATAGTTACATCTACCCTGTGTCCATCCCTCCATGCACTCCTGTCCCCTGAGCTGTCTCCCTGCGCATAAGCAGCCCTTCTTTCTACCATGCTTGTTCTCTCCAAGGAGCATATCTACCTCAGGTAAATGTTCAACTCATATGCCTGTCCATTGTTTGGCTGGAAGCCACAGATGTGGGTTCAATTCCAGACCTGAAGGGCAGCTAGGGGCCATAGTCTCAGTGGTTACACCAGGCTCTATTGGACCAACAAACCTGGTGCCCCCCCCCCCGTTTTTTTTTCCAAATGATTTTGAGTTTTGTTCCACATTTTCTCCCTCTCTATCTAGGATCTCCTACATAGATCCTATTCCAAGTGGTTGACAGTAGTAGCCGGGCACCATCTAGTTCTTCTGGTCTCATAGTCATATATGCTGCAGATCGGAGGTGTACTAGTCTCTAGGACTAACAGTTTACATGAATTTTTGGTTTTCTTCAATCTTCTTTGCTCTGGATGAGGAGAGACCCATCGTTGCATCTGGATGGCAGCTTGCAAGCTTTTAAGATCCTAGTCACTACTCACCACAGCAGGCGGTAGAACAATGTTTTGTGTAGTATGTTATGCGAATTGAGCTTGATGTCCTCTGTGACTATGGTCCCGAGCCCACAGGTTCAACTACTCAGTCCCTCTGAGTAGCTGGCTGTGATCAAACTGTGACTACAACCTTGCCACTTGTCAGCTCCACTATACACCTGGGAATTCAGATCATATACATAAAATTATAGAACCATTTTCTGCCAACCCTATACATGTTCTTGGGTACACTCCCCACTTCATAGACATACCTAATAGTTCAGCCTGTCCACCCATATACACGTTTGCCTTCACTGACAATGCTGTACTCTCTGTGCAAAAGGGTTCACCTTTGTTGTCTGTACTTCCCACGTACCTCTCTCTGTCTTTCTCTTCCTCAATTCCACTGTATTGATCATTCACATTTGGTACATTGCACTTCTCTTCACCCAAATCAAAACTTATCTCTGTCTATCTAACAGTGTTCCTCCCTTCCCCTCCCACCCCTGGTAACCAACAAAGAAAATGTCCTTCCATAGATAAACATTTCCTTGACATACAATTATGGACTAATACAATATTTGTCCTTTTGTGATTGACTTATTTCACTC
The DNA here is from genome assembly GCF_000298275.1 of Orycteropus afer afer. Lineage (NCBI taxonomy): Eukaryota > Metazoa > Chordata > Mammalia > Tubulidentata > Orycteropodidae > Orycteropus > Orycteropus afer. Next base: position 9,449,313 of record NW_006921658.1, read on the forward strand.
AGCATAATGTCCTCCAAGTTTATCCATGTTATGCAGTGTTTGGCAGATTCTACATTATTCTTTAGCATTGCATAGTATTGCATTGTGTGTATGTACCATAGTTTGGATATCCATTACTTAGTTGATGGACACCTAGGTTGTTTCCATCTTTTGGCTATGGTAAATAGTGCTGCGATGAACATGGGTGTGCATGTGTCTGTTCTTGTCATGGCTCTCACTTATTTAGGGTATACACCTAGTAATGGAATGGCTGGGTCAAATGGTATTTCTATTTCCAACTTTTGAAGGAATCGCCATGCTGCTTTCCATAATGGTTGTATCATTTTAAAGTCCCACCAGCAGTGTATGAGAGTCCCAAAAGCAATGTATGAGAGTCCCAATCTCTCCACAACCTCGCCAGCATTTGTTATTTTCTGTCTTGTTGGACTTTGCTACTAGTGCTGGAACAAGATGGTAGCTCATTGTTGTTTTGATTTGCATCTCGCTAATAGCTAATGATCATGAGCATTTCTTCATATGTTTCTTGGCCGCTTTAATGTCGTCCTTGGTCTATTCATGTCTTCTGCCCATTTCTTAATTGGATTCTTTGCCTTTTTTTTTAATTGAGGTACTGGAGTTTTCTATAAATTCTAGAGATAAGTCCCTTATCAGATATGTCATTACCAAATATTTTTTCCTCAATCTATAGGTTCTCTTCTGACTGTTTTGGAGAAGTCTTTGGAAGCACATAAAAATTTAATTTTTAGAAGGTCCCAATCATCTGGTACCTCTGTCTGGCTTCCTGGCTTTTAATCCCCTTTCTCCTGCTCTTCTGCCCTGCTGTTTTGTGCGTCCCTGTGTTGTCCCTGGGGCTGACT
>NW_006921658.1:9456509-9457027 GCF_000298275.1 Orycteropus afer afer
GTTCCAATGCTGCTTCTTCCTCACAGATGTGTTCTGCATCTGTATCCTCCTTCCTTGTTTCTACCACTTTATCCTGCTTCTTTGTGTGGACTGTGATGATCTGTTGTCTCCGATTCATGGTGGCATTGTATTTAGATCTCTGTTAACTGTTTGTGAAGAGCAGCCAAAAGTGATTCTGGCTCTTCTTGGTGGTTTTTTATCGATGGTCCATTGGTGAAGAAGGAGGTAGTGGCTCTTGCTCAGTAAGTGAAGTTGTAGGTGGTGTGGGTGTAGTCATGTCTTATGGGGACTGTTGTTGTCTCCCACTCAGTTAGACACAAATTACAATTGAATAACCATCAAAAAACTAAAAGCCCATGAACAAAAAAGCTACCATGTAATCACACAAGAAGTGTAACCAAAAAAAGAAAAAAGGAAAAAAAAAGAAGAAAAAACATAGAAACCTGCACTATCTGGGGATAGGGCACTAAGGAAAAAAGAAAATGTAGAGGAGGAGAATAATAAATGAAAAAAAAAAA
>NW_006921658.1:9457337-9462916 GCF_000298275.1 Orycteropus afer afer
GAGTTCCTGTGGGCCCAGAAGGTAGGTGGGAGTGGGGGATGGCTGCACCTCCATTCACCAAGCAAGTGTGGGGTTTAAGAGTAACAAGAGGAATGTCCTACCTTGTCAGTCTTGCAGGTCCCGAGTGTCCTTGGGGTTGCTGGAAAGCAGAACGTATTCTTAAGCCCCAGGAATCTGCAAGAGTGCTGTCTCTTTAAATCTCCAAAATAGTTAAGCCACTTTTTAAAGCTTCAAAATGGTGGCATCCTCCAGACCGGCAAAAGTCCACAGCTCAGCCCACCTTTCTCTTCACCTTCTCCGTTTACTCCCCAGCCACTGTGCACAGTCCCCCATGCAGTCCCTGGCTAGCTGGGTGATTTTTCAGGTTAATTCTTAGGTCCTGCCACCACTCAGGAATCTCCAAGCTGTCTGTGCTATCAGGATCGCTCAAGATCACTGCCAGACCGCAGCTCCATCTGTCTCCTTTTTTGGTATTTTCACACAAATTCTTCTGCTAGTTGGGTTTTAGTCCATTTCTATATCCTTCCTTCTAGGCTCAGGGGTCCAAAATTATCTTCTGTGTCTGTGTTAATTGGTTTCCCTTTTCTTTGTTGAAGAGGGTCTGTGCAGTCTTTCTGCCTAGTCTGCCATCTTGCCGCTAGCTGATAATCTCAAATTAATACTTTAAACAAAACTTCTGAAGAATTTTTGATTTCATAAAAGAATAAAATTTTCACAAGTTCTCATTTGCAATTACTTTGTAAAGCATATGCTAGTTATGAATATTCTTATTTATTCATTAAAGCAGTTAATTAAAGGATGTATATGAGATAATTGATGAGGTTGATTCTGATTAATATGTAAACTTGAAATTAAAAAAAATTATGCTTAATAATTATAAAGTAGTGAAAATTATAGTATATAGTTCAGATTGGCATATATTTAGATAGGTCATTTCCCAGACTGGTCTATATTAACAAATTATAGTGTTCAAAACCATATTCATTGCTTTAACTTTTATTTATTTAGTCACTGTTGTCTATATCTTATGTGCACTTTTTTTTGTCCTTCCCTTCCCCAATGTCATCATGCTGGTCACAGGTACTTTCCATAGTCCCTCCCCTCACCCATGTCAACATGTGACCCCCAACTAGTCTGAAATTTTCCATTCCCTTCCCTCCCATTCCTGGTAACCAACAAAGTGAATTACTTAACATTGAGTAAACCTTTTCTTGACTTTTTACAATAATGGGCTCATACAATATTTGTCCTTCTACAATTATTTCAGTTAGCATAATATCCTCCAAAATTATCCATATTGTAAGATAGTTTGTGTAGTCTTCATTATTTTTTAATATAGCATAATATTCCATTGTGTGAATGTACCGTAATTTGGTTATCCATGCATCTGTTGATGGGCATTTGTATTATTTCTATCTCTTTGCTATAGTGAATTGTGCTGCGATGAACATGGATGTACATATGTCAGTTTGTGTCCCGTCTCTCACCTCTTTAGGATATATTCCTAGTAATGGAGTTGCTGGATCAAATGGTATTTCTATTTTCAATTTTTTAAGAAAACACCATACCATTTTCATAATGGTTGTACCATTTTGTAGTCCCACCAGCAGTGCATGAGAGTTCCAATCTCTCCACAACCTTGCCGGCATTTGGTATTTTCTGTTTTGTTGAATTGATTGCCTTAACTTTAAAACTTAGTTAGTACCTATCCTGTAATCTTTAATTCTGTTAAAGGAAAATTTATGATCAACTTTTGAACAGTACAACAGTCTCTTCTTAAGACCCTCAAAGCCAAATGTGTTTCAGAATTTAGTGTTTTGGAATTAATAAATTAATATTATGGATACATTTATATTACCTAACATCCTTCAAGGCCCAGGCAACCTGTAATCAAACCATGAATATTTCTGAAGTAAAACATGCATATTTACACAAAGAAGGATTGTTAAAGACTGTAAATAACCACATCTGTTCAAGTAAATTTTTCACATCAAGTGAGTTTGCCTCAAATTTAGAAAAATCTTTGGTTAAACTAATGAAAAAATAACTTGTCTTCAGGGACTTTGGCTTTTGGAATTTCAGACAACAGATCTTGGACTGTATCTTGACTTTTAATCTATTCTTCATAAGTTTGTTGAGGTTGTGCTCCTCAAATCCACATTCTGTAAAAACATTTTCCTGCTTTAAGCATCTTTCAAGGCCTCCCATATCTATGACCTATCAACTTTTCAGGTTCTTCCCCCAAAATGATGAGCTCAAACCCAGCCAAATTCAACACACCAATATTCTTTGAGCATGCCTTCTATCTCTCTACTTTGTATTTCAGACTAGGATACTTTTTCCAGAGATCCCAAGTCTATACTCTACCATGGTTCTATTTATCTTTCCTAACTCATCTCAAACTCAACCTTTATAGGGGGCTATTTCCATTCTTAAGTCAGAATGTGCTTGAATGATGTACATTTTGCACAATTTATTTTAATATTTTCCATTTGAGTTGGTGCTCATGTTATAGCTCCCTACCTCAATAGATGTAAACACCTACAGCTTCACTGCACTTGGTGTATAGCATGTATTCAGGAACCTCTGTTAAGTAAAGGAATGAATGGTTTAGTTAATCTTTTTCTTGCTTTGAAGCTCATCAGTCTTAGCCCCATGGGAATCCTACATACTCCGTCATTGTCATTGTGCTTATCTTGATCTTCCTCAAATAGAAAAAAAGGTGTCTTTAGGTAGAGTACCTGGAACAGTACATAATCTCCATTCCACGTGGAGATTTTGTGTTTGAAAAGGAAAAATGGATTTTCTATTTGGTTCCAATATTTGTCCTCATGATATTATTCAGGAAGCAAAATGTCAGTGCTTCTTGAGCATGGCCAGGCTACTCCTATTCTAAAGGGGTAATCCTATTCATTCTCAGCTTTGGTATCACTTATTTGAGGATGTCGTCCATGAGCAGCTTACCTAGGTTAGATTTATTTCTACGCACTTCCATAACTTTTGTTTTGTTAACAGTGATCATATTCACCAGTAGGGTGTGAATCTCAATTCATAAACTGTGTTGAGTAAGAAACATGACTGAATTTTACAACAATTTGATTTCTGAGTCTGTACCTCCATTTTTTGTTTTGAGCCAATTTTAAAAGACTAAGTCATCTTGAGATTTTCATATTTTCCTCTTCCATTAGGACTTCTGAGGTCTTATGTATTATCAAAGGGTTTAGGGCTTGGAGTGGAAGGGCACCTGGTATTCAGTCATCATTCTACACAGTTTGCTGGTGGGAAGGCAGTGTTGTTGGCTGGTCCACATGGCCTTTCAGATCCAGTGACCTGGGGCATGATAAGTGGTTAAGACCATGTGGTAGTGAAGAGTGTGTGTCAAGTTGGCTGGTACTGGTTGAGTGGCTGGCCAGCTGGATGTAGTTATTCCCCATGATGAGACTGATAATTAAGTCTATGGTGGAATCTATTGGAGCAGCTGAGTAGCCACATTAGCGATGTGGTCTGCTTCCTGTATGTAAGAATCAATTTTGAGGGAGGTCTTCAGCTGATAGCACACTTGAACCCTGCATGTAGCCAAGTTGTTGTTCAGCAGCCTGCCATGTTGCTTTACTGATCTTGGGACTTTTAATGACTTCAATTAATGGCCTGCCATGTGGTCTGGTAACATCAGGACTGTGCCTTTTCACTTGTCAACCTTGGGTTTTCAGCCTTAGCAGCTAGTGCCTGGCTGAGTGAAGAGATGCTTCTAGCTGGGGCCAAGAGAAAGAGGCAGAGATGAAGCCCAAAGTCAAGGGGCTTTTACCCAGCCCCTAAACTTAGACTTCTAACCTCCAAAACTGCAAGAGAATAAACTCCTCTTTGTTGAAGCCATCCCATTTGTGGTATATTCCTGTCAGAGTGGCACTAGGTAACCAAAACAGTCTTTCTTTTACTATACAGTCTTTCTTTGACTAGGTAGATTACCTGGAACAGGACATAATCTCCATATTCCATACTGCCAATGTTGAAGTTTATTTGCTAATTTTCTGCATATTCATAGATATTTCACAGTTTGTCATTGCTTACTTAACATTTTGATAGCATTTAATGACATTTGTCAATGTGGAAACTCAGTTGTTCTCTTTCACATAATTTGTAAATTCAAATATAAGAAGGTAATTCCTTAGTCATAAGATTAACATTTATAATAGAACATATTAGAACAGAACTTAGACTATCTATGAAAAGTAAAATTAACTTTTTGGGCAAAATATTATATTCATCTACACAAGGCTAGTTTGTAGCAGGTTATAATTAATACTTCTAAAATAATCTTTTTCATTTATGAATTCTAATTTTCATAGGTTCTAATCCTCATATTGTTTGTTCAAAAGATTCTTTTGGCTATTTAGTTTTGTATAGTTGACTTAGCTTAGAAAGCTCTCAAAGTAGGACTGGGCAAGAGCTGCATTATCAGAGTAAAATCAGCCTTACTCATATGGATAAGGTACAAAGCTTTCAAGACCTCCATTTGCTGACATGGCACCACTCAAATTGAGGAGAAACAGCAGCAAACATCCATTAATAATCAGAACATGGAAGTTTGAATCTAGGAAAATTGGAAATTGTCAAAAATGAAATGGAATGCATAAAGATTGATATCCTAGGCATTAGTGAGCTGAAATGAACTAGTTTTGGCCATTTTGAATCAGACAACCATAAGATCTATGATGCCGGGAATGACAGTTTAAAGAGGAATGGTATTCTTCATCACAAAGGATGGCATTCATCATCACAAAGGATGTTTCAAGATCTGTCCTGAAGTACAATGCTGTCAGTGATAGGATAATATCCATACACCTACAAGAAAGACCCGTTAATATGACTATTATTCAAATTTGTGTACCAACCACCAAAGCCAAAAATGAGGAAATTGAAGATTTTTATCAACCTCTACAGTCTAATATTGACTGAACTTGCAGTCCGGATGTGTTAATTACCACTGGTGACTGGAATGTGAAAGTTGGAAACAAAGAAGTAAAATTTGGCCTTGGTGACAGAAATAATGCTGGAACTTGCATGGTAGAATTTTGCAAGACCAACGACTTGTTCATTGCAAACACCTTTTTTCAACAACACAAACAGCGGCTGTACACGTGGACTTCACCAGATGGAACGTACAGGAATCAGGTTGACTACATCTGTGGCAAGAAGTGATGGAAAAGCTCAGTATCCTCAACCAAAACCAGGCCAGGAGCTGATTGCGGAACAGACCATCAGCTGCTCATATGCAAGTTCAACTTGAAGTTAAAGACAATTAAAACAAGTCCACAAGAGCCAAAATATGATCTAGAATATATCCTTCCAGAATTTCGAGACCAGCAAAAGAATAGATTTGATGTATTGAACACCAATGACTGGAAGCCAGATGAATTGTGGGATGACATCAAGAGCATCATCCATGAAGAAAGCAAGAGGTCACTAAAAAGAAAACAAAAGAAGAGAAGACCAAAATGGATGACAGCAGAGACTCTGAAACTTGCCCTTGAGCAGAGAGTAGCTAAAGCAAATGGAAGAAATGACAAGATAAAAGAATT
>NW_006921658.1:9464261-9474261 GCF_000298275.1 Orycteropus afer afer
TCCAATTGCCTCATATGCATGTGAGAGCTGGACAATGAATAAGGAAGACCAAAGAAGAGTTGATGCTTTTGAGTTGTGGTGGCGAAGAATGCTGAAGGTACCATGCACTGCCAAAAGAACTAACAGATCTGTCCTAGAGGAAGTACAGCCAAGATGCTTCTTGGAAGCGAGGATGGCCAGACTTCGTCTCACCTACTTTGGTTATGTTGTCAGAGGGGACCATTCCCTGGAGAAGGATGTCATGCTTGGTAAGGTGGAGGGTCGACGAAAGAGGGGAATGCCTTCGACGAGATGAATTGACATGGTGGCTGCGACAATGGGCTTAAGTATAGCAAGGATCGTGGAGCTGGCATGGGATCGGGCGGTGTTTCATTCTGCTGTGCATGGGGTCCTTATGAGTCAGAAGCAACTCGACAGCACCTAACAACAACAACAACAGCATAGTTGACTTTTCTGTTAAAAATAATTATACCGTCTAATGAATATGGAATGATTTAGCAGTAAATTTCTTTCTCTTAATTTCTTTTATTTCCTTAGTTAGCCTCCTAACAGTTCCTGTTGTTAAACTAAAGTTATTCTCTTACCTAAATATTTTTGCATTCTATTATATTTCTCCATCTGGTCTCTCTTAGCTAGAAATCATTTTATCAACTTCTAGGGACGTTCATCTTTATTTATGCTGTACGTATGCCCACTGAAGTTGTGTTGTAATGCATGATATATTTTGGGCAAATAGAATCATGATACTATTTTATGTAATAGAGAAACTCTGGAATTTTCATTTCTCAGAGTAATGCTGTTTGTCCTCCAAAAAATTTGCTAGTGACTGCCTTTATTGTTACAATAATTCTATTCATTTCCCCCTGTATCTCCACAACGTCTGTACACTCCCTTGTGCTTATAAATGAGCATCCATTGTCAGTGACATATAGGCCATTGTTAACCTGTTCTTACTATGGGGCATTTTATGTGTATTTATATAGCATAATTAACGATGCAATAGATAGTGGAGTAAAATATGTTCATCCATAATTTGAGTCATTTGCCTGTAGAGAATTTTTGTGAGGAAAGTGAGCATTCCTTCTGTTTCTAAAACCATTCTTTTCTCACCTTCTTTGTAGTTGTCTTTTCCTCATCCCTTAAATGTAAGTCTCTTCAAGGCTCTTTTCTAGGTCTGCTCACTCTACAGGTTCCTTGGGTGACTTTTCCCAGCCCTATGGTGGCATAGTGCCTAAGGCATTTGACTGCTAACCAGAAGGCTGGTGGTTCAAACCCATCAGCCACTCGGAAGGAAGGTTGAGCAATCTATTTCCACAGAAATAGATTCTATTGCCTCAGAAATCCAAGGAGGGGTCGCTGTGAGTCGGATCCAACTAGACCAGCAGTGACTTTGTTTCTTTTTTTTTGGTTTTTTATGCTTCATGGTTCCCACCTCTCTACTGTTTTATATACATATCCTACATTCACCTCTTGCCTACCCACCAAAGAACAAAACCCAAACCCTTTGCTGTCAAGTTGATTCTGAGGCCATTAGCAACCCCGTGTGTTATACAATAAAACTGCTCCATAGGGTTTACTTGGCTGAGATCTTTGCAGAAGCAGATCACTAGGCTATTCTTCCACACCAACAATGGGTGAGTTTGAACCACAAACCTTTTGGTTAGTTGTCGTTGTTGTTAGGTGCCATCCAATCATCTCCAATTCATAGTGACTCTATGCACAGCAAAACGAAACACTTCTCAGTCTTGAGCCAGCTCCATGATCCTTGCTATACTTGAGCCCATGACTGCTGCCACTGTGTCAATCCAGCTCATTGACAGCCTGCCCCTCTTTTGTCAACCCTCCATCTTACGAAGTATGATCTCCTTCTACACGGAATTGTCCCTTATGACAACATGACCAAAGTAGGTGACACAAAGTCTGGCCATTCTCACTTCCAAGGAGCATTCCCGCTGCACCTCCTTCAGGACAGATTTGTTACTTCTTTTAGCAGTCCATGGTACTTTCAGCTTGCTTTGCCAGCACCATACTCAAAAGCATCAACTCTTCTTCAGTCTTCCTTGTTCACTGTCCAGCTCTCACATGCATAATGAAGCGATTGAAAATATCATGGCTTGTGTCAGGCACACCTTAGTCTTCAAGGAGACATCTGTGCTCTTCAGCACTTGAAAGAAGTCCTTTGCAGATGACTTCCCCAGTGCTATGCATCATCTGATATCTTGACTGCTGCTTCCATTGGTGTTGATTGTAAAACTAAGCAATGTGAAGTCTTTGACAACTTCAATCTTTTCTCCATTTATTGTGATGCTGCTTATAGGTCCAGTTATAAGGATTTTTGTTTTCTTTGTATTGAGATGTAATCCATACTGCAGACTGTATTCTTCAATCAGTAAGTGCTTCAAGTCATCCTCACTTTCAGCAAGCAAACTTGTGTCCTAAGCATATAGCAGATTATTAATGATTCTTCCTGCAATCCTGATGCCATGTTCTTCTTCATACAGTCCAGCTTCTTGGATTATTTGCTCAGCATATAGATTGAATAAGTATGGGGAAAGGATACAGCCCTGTTGCACTCCCTTCCTGATTTTAAACCATGCAGTATTCTCTTATTCTGTTCGAATGACAGCCCCTGGTCAATGTACAAGTTCTTCATGAGTACAATTAAGTGTTCGGGAATTCCCATTCTTCTCAATGTTATCCACAATTTGTTATGATCCACTCAATTGAATGCCTTTGCATAGTCAATAAAACACAAGTTAACATCTTTCTGATATTCTTTGTTTTGAGCCAAGATCTATCTGACATCAGTAATGATGTTCTTCATTCCACATCCTCTTCTACATCCAGCTTATATTTCTGGAATTTCTCTGTCAACATACTGCTGCAACTGTTTTTGAATTATCTTCAGCAAGATTTTATTTGTGTGTGATATTAATGATATTGTTTGATAATTTCCACATTCTGTGGGATCACCTTTCTTTGGAATGGGCACAAATATGGATCTCCTCCAATCAGTTGGCCAGTAGCTGTCTTTCTTCCAAATCTCTTGGCATAGCCGAGTGAGTGCCTTCAGTGGGGCATCCATTTGTTAAAACATCTCAGTGGGTATTCCGTCAGTTCCTGGAGCCTTATTCTTCACCAGTTCCTTCAATGAAGCTTCGACTTCTTCCTTCAGTACCATTGGTTCTTGATCATATGCCACCTCCTGAAATGGATTAACGTCAAACAGTTCTTTTTTGGTCCAGTGACTCTGTGTATTCCTTCCATCTTCCTTTGATACTTCCTGCATCACTCAATATTTTGCCCATAGAATCTTTCAATATTGCAACTCAAGGCTTACATTTTTTTCCTCAGTTCTTCCAGCTTGAGAAGTGCTGAGCGTGTTCTTTTGGTTTTCAAACTCCAGGTCTTTGCACATTTCATTACAGTAACTGGCTTTGTCTGCTCGAGCTGCTCTTTGAAATCTTCTGTTCAGCTCTTTTATCTTGTCATTTCTAAAGATGGTTAGCAGTTGAGTGGCTGTTCACAGGCACCTCAAATTCAGCAACTGACTAACTGAATTCATCATCCATAATCACCTGCTCTGCCCCCAGAAAACACACACTTCCTCTTGTGTTTCCTCTAGCATCCTTCTGTTGCTCAAGGTAGAGACCTAGGATAGTTCTCTGCCCCTCAGTCTCTTCAGTCTTCAGCCAAGCTACCAAAACAAACAAGCAAGCAAACACACTGCCATCGAGTTGGATCCGACTCATAGCGATCCCTCCTTGGGTTTCTGAGGTGGTATCACTACAGAAGGAGATCACCCAATCTTCTTTCCAAGGAATGACTGGTGGGTTTGAACCTCCAGCCTTCTGGTTAGCAGTCAAATGCCTTGGGCACTATGCCACCAGAGCTCCTCAGCCAAGCTACATGACCTGGGAATTCTAACTCCTTGATGTCACTCAGAACTGTCATTTTTGTCCCTCCCCCAACTCTGGCACACAATTTTTCAAGTACTATTGTACCATCTTCCCAAATGTTCCCTCTTTCTTCAATGTTATTCTCACAGTGCCAACCCCACCTCTCTCCTTTTTCAGGCTTAGGAAGGACTGACTCTTCAATGACTCCTCAAACCAAGTGTCAGGTGCACTTTTTATTTCTTCATAGATTCTCTCTCCATTATAATGTGTTGTTGTTGTTGTTGTTGTTATGTGCCATGGAGTCGGCCCCAACTCATAGCGACCCCTCCTTGGGTTTCCGACGCAGTATCACTACGGAAGTAGGATTGCCCAACCTTCCTTCCGAGGAGTGGCTGGTGGGTTTGAACCGCCAGCCTTCTGGTTAGCAGTCAAGTGCCTTAGGCACTATGCTACCAGAGGTCCTTATAATGTGTTAATCTGTATGATTACAGTCTTCTTATTTTTCCATACTTCCCACTACACTTGAAACCCTATGAATTTGGAGTCTTACTGACCAGGGAATTCTACCACAGGGATTGCTGCCCAAAGGCACTCAATACATATTTCTTAAATAATGTTTAATGTTAGTCAAGTTTTAAGCTTTTTAATGCTTAAACTATAAAACCAAACCAAAACAAACTAACTGCCATTGAGTCAGTTCCAACTCATAGTGACCCCAGTTGGGTTACGAAGGCTGTAAATATTTACAGAAGCAGACTGCTTCATCTTTCATCCATGGAGCAGCTATCTGGTTGGTTCGAACCACCAACCTTTGTGCTAAGCAGTCAAATTCCTTAAGCACTACACCACCAGAGTGCCTCAAACTATAAAACAAGTAGAAAGAAAACTGCATAATGACAGTGTCATGGATTCAATTTCTGGTTCCACCATTGCCTTGCTGAATACTTTTTACAAAATGTTCTCTCTGTAATGAATGTAATCATATAACACTCATCGTTACTGAGCACACAATAAAAATGACATTCACATTTTGAATTTATAGTTTCTAAGGAGTTAGAAGCATTTCGTATACATTATTTATTTGCTCAACATCTCTTTGGAATAGTCTTGTATCTTTCCTTCTAGAAGGCAATATTATGGATTGAATTGTGTTCCCAATAAATTTGTGTTGTAAATCCTAACCCTATTCCATTTGGCAATAGGGTTTTCTTTGTTATGTCAATGAGGTCATCTCAGTGTAGGGTATGTCTTAAGCCAATCACTTTTGATATTTAAAAAGAGCAGATTAGGTACAGATGGAAGGAAACACAGTAGGGGAAATATAGATGCCATACCACATGGAGATGACCAGTGAACCAAGGAAGAGAAGCTGAAAAGGGGCAAGAACCTTCCACCAGAGGCAAGAGAGAAAGCCTTCCCCTAGAGCTGGAACCTTGAATTTGAACATCTATTCTCCTAACTGTGAGAAACTGTTTGTTAAACTATTGTTTAACTGTTTGTTAAACCCATCCACTCGTAATATTTCTGTTTTAGCAACACTAGGAAACTAAGATAGTAATAAAGGGTTATACAGCCCCTGCTGTAATGATGCCAAAACTCAGGTCTTATGATGATTTGTCAACCCTCCACTGTGGAGGGGAAGAGGGGAAGGCCCTCAACTATGTGGGTTGACATGGTGGCGGCTGCATGGGCTCAAGTGTATCAAGAAGTGAAGCTGGCTCAGGACTGGGCAGTGTTTCATTCTGCTGTGCAGAGGATTGCTATGAGTTGGAGACGACTCAATAGCACTTAACAATGACATGATGATTACTAATCTCGTAGTATATCGTGGGGATTCATGAAGTTGTCACAATCTTTATTCTCATAGAAGAAAATGGGTATTTGGCCGCTAACCAGAAGGTTGGTGGTTCAAACCCATCAGCTGCTCCATGGGAGGAAGATGAGGCAATCTACTTCTGTAAATATTTAGCCTTGGAAACCCAGTGGGAGTCACTATGAGTCAGAATTGACTCTATGGCAATGTTTTTTTTTTTTTCTCTTTTGCTGGTATAGTGGTTAAGGCATTTGTCTGCTAACCAAAAGGTCAGATCAACAGCTACTTCATGGCAGAAAGATGAGCCAGTCTGCTTCTGTAAAGATTTACAGCCTTGGAAACCCAATGGGGGTCTCTGTGAGTCAGAATCGACTCTATGGCAATGAGTTTGTTTTTTGATTTTTAAGGTGGTTTTAAGTATTCCATAAAACAATGGTAGAATCAGAAATTTAATCCAGGATATTGTCATTACACTCTTTATACTTTCTTTCTACTTGTTTTATAGTTTAAGGAGCTCTGGTGGTATAGTGATTAAGGCATTTGGTTGCTAACCACAACAGTTGTTGGTTTGAACCTACAAACTAGTTGCTCCACAGAAGAAAAATGAGGCAGTCTGCTTCTATAAAGATTTACCGCCTTCAGAATCAACTTGATGGCAGAGACTTTGGTTTTTGGTTTTAAGGTAGTTTCACACTCCTGTACGTTCGATTTGTTAAGGTGAAAATATGTAAAATTATTTTAACATTTTAGCTTATTCCTGGACTCTTTCTCCATGTTTTTCTGGAGACACCTTTTTTTTATTCCCCCACACCCACATGAACCATCTGTGTACCAGGCAAGTTTTCTGAGATGTAAAATCAGTGAAATATGTCCATTTCATTTATTTAGAAAGAACTATGACTAATGATACTGTGGAAGAAATTGCATAGTTGGTGAAAAAGTGCATTCTCTGTGAATAGCTAGGAAAGTCTAGCAGTTTTGGTCACACAGAGCCATGACCTAAAGACTGACTCACCACCAATACTTTTCAGATTTATCCTTCAATGAGCCTTTGCAGGAACTCAAGGGTCAGTCAGTCTGTGTGATCTGGAGGTATCCCCTATGAGGTGGGTTTTTCTGCCACTATCAAGGGGTACATTTTTAAAATTTTTATGCAAATTTTGCCTTCCACCCCATACTATATCTACATTTGCTTTACATAAAAGTACTCAAAGTTATTTACTGTTAATTAAAATGTACTTTAGAAGAAGATGTGCTGTGTTTGTTATTTTGCCTATAAACACTCCCCTGGGCACTAGCATGTACCCTGAGGGTTACTTTCACTCCAGTTTGAAAAGCACACAATCCTAAGATTTTGCAGCCCAGGCCATGGGATCTTGTTAGAATTTAAGAGAATTCATCCATATGTATTCCTTTATTTTACATTGCTACATGTAAACTCCTGAAGTGCTTTTTCTTCGCTCATTAATGAAATCTTTAACTCTAAGCCTTTAATTAAGGAGCTCTCGTGACATAGTGCCTAAGGCATCTATCTGACTGCTAACCAGAAGGTTGGTGGTTCATACACACCAACCATTCCATGGAAGGAAGACTGGGCAATCTAGTCTTGGAAACCCAAAAGGGGTCACTGTAAGTTGGAATCAACTCGATGGCAGTGAGTTTTTTATTTTTATTTTTTAAGCATTTAATTAGTAGCATTTCCATAGTTAAAATGATTGAAGGGTATAAAATAAGATTTACCAAACAGAGGTTTTCTGTTTGAGGAAAAATATCTGTCTAAGGTAAGAATTACCTATTTGCTTCCCTCTTTAGATATCATTAATGTTGAAAATCAAACTAAGAAGTTATAAAACATAATGGTGTTTTTGGTGAGCATTTAGAAAATGTAATCAACTAGCAAGCTGGTCATGGTCAGAGAGGAGTACAAGAAGTGACTTATTTATACATACAAATTTGAAAATATTTGTAAGGCCTACCATTTGTGCTATTAAAAGGTTTTTAATTTTGAACGATTTTTGTTAGATAATCCTGTTTAAAGTGACATCATGATTTATTGCCAATAATCAAGATTTCAATCCCTCATAGACTTCTTGTTTGTATCTGTTTTCATTCTTTGTTACATAAATATGAGGTTTATATATAAAATTCTGACTGTGTAATATAGGGCTAATGAGTCACAGATGGAAGGATGCTGGCACATTACCATCTAATAACATTTTAAACTCATATTCCATAGTAAAACAAAGCAAATTGTACACATCTGTTTTCCAACTTGTAGCATTTCTGAATTTGTGTGGAGTCTATGTTTAAAGGACTTTTGCTTAGGAAGAAGAAAAAGAGGATACAGGTCACCTCAAAACTACCCAGGCACATAATAACCTTATCAGAAAGGATTTGGCAAAAGGAGTAAGATTTCCTCTGCTTCGTTTCCAAAGAAGGCCTAGCTGTAAAGAATGAGAATCAAAGGCGTCAGGACTGAGAAACGTAAATACTACAGTCATCATTTTATTGGCTTTCTTAAAAAGAAAAAAAACACAATGTATCACAAGTATGGGGAATATCAGGAGACAGATCTCTACAAAAATAACAAAATTAAGCATCTAGGTACTTCTTTTCCTTTCCTAGATGGAAATAAACCTCAGAATAGATTTGGGTGGGAAGAGGGGAAAGGCAGCAAGGAAGAGGTAAAGGTAGGAGGATGTATACAGAAACCTGAGGCCACGTATTGCTGTGGTTATTTTATTTGTATTGGTAAACATGTTCTGTGGTAAAAAGGAAAAAAATAAAATGGAATAAAAGACTTCAATAGCACTTTCTGGAAAAGAAAGAGAACAAAGGCAAAATTTCTCTCTCAGACCTGCCCAATTGATAACGTCTGTGAGGACGCATTAGTACACATTATTGAAGTACATGTCTTTCCCATTCTCATTGGTTAAGGAACTGAAAACCACTTTTTTGCTTTAAGGGGTTGTGTGAACTATCAAGGTTTTTTGGAAAAGTTATGTGACAGAAGTGATTCCTGCGGAGTATGACCATAAATCCCCCTGACATGAAATACTCTTGTTAAAAGAGACAGATCTCTCTCTACCACCTCTGCAGGAATTCCTGAAAAGGAGGGAACCAAGAACCATCATATTTGAGAGAGAAATTTTGATATGTGGGTGGTAAAACTATACTTTATGAGGTTTACTGCATTTATTCTAAAGAATTCTTGTGATCTGACAGCAAAATTCTGTTCACTGTTGTCGTCCAAAAAAGAATTAATATATGTATTGTATGTCCTGAGTTGAGTATACAGAACATCAAGAGGGGGGAATGACAGCATTGTTTTCATAACAGTTTATGTAGTTATCTCCATTTTGTGCATAAGATTCCAGAAATGTTTTACAACATGATTAGTGTAACTGATGTTGCTAAATTGTATACTTGAAATATATTGAATTGGCAAATGCTGTCTCATATGTGTGTGTTTATAACCATTAAAAAAAAAAATCTCTTAGGCCTATTGAAGTGGGAAAAAAGAAATCAAAATGCTAAGAGTTGCAGAATCTTTACACTAGTGTAGTATACATAGAGTTCGTTGTACCTGCCACTAAGATGGTTACAGTGAGTTCTCAATTTCTCCATTCCCTTTAAGGCATGGTACCTTTTGGGGCCTCATGTATCTGATTTTGTTTACCATGTTTGTTAAACAAGGCAGGGCTTAGAACAGGGAAGGGAGACATTAGGAACATGCTTGTTTTGTCTGTCCACCAGTGAAATGTCTGTGTGACGTTTTGTGTCGTGTTGTTTTGGTGCTGTGCTGTGTCCATAGGGTCTGCCAGGCTTCCCCACAGTTGCTGCTCTACACAGTAATCAGATCCTCACCGTCAAGGTTTGTGGTTGGTACCCATGCCTGCTCAGTCAGAGCCTGCAATCAGCATAAGAGTGAGCAAGAACCGTTAAATTGGCTAGCCCCGTCCAGTTGCTTCATCTCCTCATACATTTCAAATTATTGGGCAATTGGGACCTGACCCACATCATTGAGGTCAAATACATAATAAGAAGGTGTATCTTGAGCACACACATGAGTAGGATATTGAGGTCAAACAGGTACAGTGAAGAGAGACAGACATAAATATCCAGAACAGTGCTACGCCTCAGTAGTTTAATTTGCATACATTCCAACGCTCTCTGATGTTTTTCAGTCAATTAAATAATCTTAAGTACTCTGGTCTTTGGGCATTATTAAATTGGCAGTTGAGTTCATGCCACATTATGCTGGTTGAAAAAGTCTGACGGAAATTGA
>NW_006921658.1:9476761-9493858 GCF_000298275.1 Orycteropus afer afer
TTAATTTAAATTACTTTCATTAGTGTTTTCCTAGTACAAAAGTAATAATTAACCTACCTACAAAGTAGAAAGTTTAGAAAATAAAGACAGGAAAAAAGAAAAATCAGTCACAGTCATTAATGTTTTGGTATATTTCTTTCCATTTCCATGTAAATACATAAATTACTTATTTTTTTCCAAGAGAGTTTCTTTGTAAAAGTATGGGGTATTGAAAAAGTCTTCTGAGATAACCTTCTTATAAGGCCCATTTCCCTTTCTGAAAGCTGCTAGAAATATGATCATATGAAATGAGGGACTGACTTTCAAACATATGATTTGCCAGTTGTTAGGACTACTTTCACTGAATAAGGTGGTTTATTTCCAAATTTATTTCCTAATGTCTTACTTTTTCTTGGCATGGTGATACCCCAGCAGATAGATCAGTAGCTCAGGGGTGTTAAAAGCTGTTCCATTGATTTTTGGCTACCAGCACAGGTCCAACATGTGTCTCTTCAAATACAAGAAGTAGTTAAAACCATTTTTGTGTTACAAAATCAGTCAGATCATTAGGTATAATAAAGGGTAATTACCGAAATAAAATTCAACATAGAAATTGCACAAAAGGCAAATTACTTCTCTTTTTTTTTTTTTTTTTTTTAACCCATACATCTGATTTGAACTGGATTTGTGGTTGTTGAGTTAATGCTCCTTAGAAGGGATGATGAGACTTTGTCTCATGTGTTCTGGACATGTTATCAGGAGGGACCAATCCCTGGAGAAGGACATCATGCTTGGTAAAGTAGTGGGTCAGCAAAAGAGAGGAAGACCCTCAATGAGATGGATTGACACAGTGGCCACCACAACAGGCTCAAACATAGCAATGATTTTGAGGATGGCAGCAGGACTCGGTAGTGTTTCATTCTGTTGTTCATAGGGTTGTTACCAGTCAGAACTGACTCAATGGCACCGAACAACATCATAACCACTGGGAAAGGAGTCCATAAAAATAAACTGGGAAATACATATTTTAAAGGCCATCAACATCTACATCTATTGGCTTTATAAGCACAATTTCCACACACCCCCCAAAAAAAAATCTGTAGCCAATTATTCTGTCATTAATATGATAAGAAAACATAATAATCAATTCCATATTAGTGACCCCTTTGGGTTTGTGAGGTGGTAAATCTTCATGCAAATAGATTGTCCAGTCTTCCTTTCTTGGAGCGGCTGGTGGGTTTGAACCACCAACTTCTGGTTAGCAGTCAAATGCCTTAGGCACTACACCACCAGAGCCCCTTAATCTATGGATTTCAAAAAAAAAAAAACTCACTTCTGTCAAGTCAGATCTTACTCACAGTGACCCCTTCTTGGGTTTCCAAGGCAGTATCATTACAGAAGTAGATTGCCCAACCTTCCTTCCAAGGAATGGCTGGTGGGTTTGAACCGCTAGCCTTCTGGTTAGCAGTTATATGATATAGAAAAATTTTCTTTTTCTTAACGGTTTTAATAAAACATAGTAATCTAGGAGGCCCAAAATTTAACAATATCAGAAACATTTTATTTTTTTTAAATTTCTACACTAAGAACAGTTGCCTCTTTGGTTTACATGTGAAAGGTCTGACATCTAAAGAAGACACCAGTCATCATCTTTCTGTCATCATAGGAAGGAAATAATAAATGAGATATTACTCTAGATATATAATTAAATATTTTTGTAAGATCATTTGTTCACCTACAATATAATCATTCCTACTAGTTTTATTTGGGAAGACCTGCTGGCACAGTGGATAAATGCTCATCTCCTAACCAAAAGTTTGGTGGTTTAAATTCACCCAACTGCCCTGAGGAAGAAAGATCTGGTGATCTGCTTCCATAAAGATTGTAGCCAAGAAAGCCCTTTGAGGCAGTTCTTGGCTACGGTCTTTATATATCATCTTTGTCATGTGGGATCTCTACTTGTCGGCACCCAACAACAACAGCAACAATTTTACTTAGAATATATTCTAGGTATAAGTCTTAAATCTCTACTGAAGTCTAGATTTACCTTACTAAATCTTTTCGTCTTATTAAAGTGTTTATAATATGCATTTGAAAAAAGAATATCGGCTCTCTTGACTGCATCATGTTTGCATTTCTCTATTTAGTCTGAAAAATGTATTTGATATTCACATGCACCAGTGAATATTATGTAAAAAGAAAATAACCCAAATGATTAAAACTGGATTTCAGTGTTAATACCATTAATAAAATTATTCCTATTCTTTCCTAAGGGTGAACCAGGCAAACCAGGAGAACAAGGCTTAATGGTAAGTATCTAAATTTATCTTTCTCTGTACCCAAAATACTGAAGGTCAGGTTATTAAAAACTATAGTCAAGACTGACAAATACTGCAGTGTGCTCATTGGTGACTAGGTGGAGAAATTATAACGGAATATCAGTACTTTTAGGGAGATTCTTAGCTAATTGAAAAACTGTGCACAAGGTTTAATAAATAGTCAATATTGGATTGATATTGGATAATTAAGCTAATACTGACTGATCGGTAGGTCTCTATTCTGTTGTCTCTGGCAACTTGACCAGAGTCAAAAATGAACTCAAAAACTGGCTTTTGGTTTGATACCTGAAGAGTACAGGGAAAATATCAGTGCCTTTGGTCTTGATTATATTTTGCTTGATAAGGTCAGCAAACTACATCTGTGGGTGAAATCTGCCCACTGCTAGTTTTTGTAACTTAAGTTTATTGGAACATGTTCATGCTCATTTTTTTATATATTGCCTATGGCAGTTTTCACTCTATAACAGCAGAATTGAGTAGTTATGACGGAGACTGTATGGGCTGCAAAGCAGAAAGTATTCACTGTCAAAATTGCTGACCTTCTGATGTAGCTTATTAGTTATCTCAGTAACTTTATTACACTATTGATTAATATGGCTTTGTCAATATTGGTCAATAGAAGGTCCACGTCTATATCATGGGATTTTGTTTTACCCTTTGTCAAGATTATGTGTGTCAAAGTATCTGTCACACAACCTCCAACAAAAGAGTGAAAATTAGTTAAGAGTCAAAAAATAATAAGGCCTAACTACTACATGCTAAGGTCAAGAATTATACATCTCTCGAACTGATGTTTTAGTTGGAAGAGAGATGGAGAGACACTGCAGAAGGTCAAAGAAGAGAATTTGATTTAGGTAGCTCTGCTGTAACTGTCCAACTAAAAAACCCACTGCTAATGAGTAGATTCCAACTGATAGTGACCATATAGGTCAGAGTAGAACTGCCCCCATTGGGTTTCTGAGGCAAGCTGCCTCAACTTTCTACTGCAGAGTGGTTCATAAGTTCAAACCTCTGACCTTTTGGTTAGCAGCCAAATGCTTTAACCACTGCACCAGCAGGGCTCCCGCTGTAACTATAAAGTAGATTAAATTCAGGGATATGCCTGTTAGAAGCTTAAGTAGAAAATTAGCTTTCAAAGGGATCAGGTGTGACCAATTGGGCATTAGCATAGCAAATCTTGCACAGGAATTCAGAGTTCTTTCTTTTGTTGATGGACTCCATCCAGAAAGAGTTGCTCCTGTTGCTAGGCATCATTTTTAAAAGGTCGTGAAATGATTCCATGTGGACTTGCCTGTAGATATGCAGGTCCCAGTTGCTCATGACGTTTTATCCTTTGCCAGTGGAAAAGAAGTTTGGGCATGATACTGAACCCTGAAGAGTGGAATTCGTTCAATCACCCTCTCCCTCTCCTTCTCTTGAGCTGCCCTTCTAACCTGCTTTGTGATATGCACAATACCAGGGAACAGAGCAATGCTCTAATAACCCACATTACATAGGCCAACTATGTCTCTCACTTACCTTGGGTGCAGAATGGCATCCACAGGGACTGTGCATGGTGCTGCCAGGTGATGACAATAAGCTTGCTGATGTCCCTTCTGCAATAACACATACCCACAGCATACAGGTATTTGGGATATAAAGTTTTTTTGTTTTTGTTTTTAAAAAAAGCTACATCCTAGTGTAACTAACACACAAGGGCAAAATAGTTGGTGGGAACTTTAAACAAATGTGTGAACAGATTAAATGTTGAAGGCTTTTCCCTGTGTGGTATGCTTTCCACAGCCCTTCTGGGGGAAACACTCCTGACCTGTAGGTCTAGCTGCCTTAGCAAGATCATTGGTGAAATGAACGTAAGCTGGGACCAAATCTGATGTACTGCCTGGAAATTCCTTGCTCCTGACCTATAATATCAAGATACAGATACATTATTTTGGCACTGTAATGGATTCCTTTTTTAAGAAAAGAGTAAAAAGAAAAAAAATTGTAAAAATTAAACATTTGTCATAAATGATCATTCTGCTTATGCAGCAATTAGCTCCCAGTGCTAGATAGTCACAGTGTTAAGGATTCTTGAAAAAGTACAATGTGAATTTAAGCACTTAAATGCACCTGTACTTACTATTCTGGATAATGGTCAAAACATATTCTTCCTACAAATTCTGCTTTCACTGAAGGCTACTGGGAATTCTCAGGAGCCCTTGTTTGCTCTCAGCTATGAACAGCCCAGTCAAATTTGTCTTGTTGGCATTGGCTTTCTACCCTGATGCTCAAAGATCCTAATTTACAAAGTCCAAAAATAAAATTTGTTGTTGTTGTTATGTTCTGTCGAGTCAAACCCAACTCATAGCAACCCCTCCTTGGGTTTCTGAGGCAGTATCACTAACGAACGTAGGATTGCCCAACCTTCCTTCCGAGGAGTGGCTGGTGGGTTTGAACCGCCAGCCGTCTGGTTAGCAGACAAGTGTCTTAGCCACTATGCTACCAGAGCTCCCAAAAATAAAATAGGTATATTTAAAAAAAAAAAAAATTGTATTCTTACCATTCTTGATCTCACATGGTTTGGACTCACAGTGACTCCGTGTGTGACAGAATGGAGCTGTGTTCCGTTAGGTTTTTCATGCTTGAGTTTTCAGAAGTAGATCACCAGACCTTTCTTCCAAGGTACCTATGGGTGGACTCCAACCTCCAACCTTTTGGTTAGCAGCCAAGTGCACTAACCATTTGCACTACCCAGGGACTCCTTATATACTCTCCAAGATATACTATATGAATCAGAAAATAATCTGATCTTCCTATAATTCTTAGCTTGATATCATTAAATATAAATGTTCAACATAGTCCTAAAAGAATTATGTTATTAATGTACTCTCTCAAATAAAGATGATCCTAGATATTTTTTTCTATAAACTTATCTTCTTTCTTTAAACTCTTCAGATTAATTTCATGTTCTCATTTAATGATTCAGCTAAGAAACTTAATTGAAATGATAAATGTTTTAAGCATAAGTGTATTACAATGGTTTTCTAAAGTGAATTGAACTATTTTTTAAGATGTAAAATCCTTTTTTAAAAGAAAACTATAATAATATATAAAGAAAAGTAGATAAATCATAAGTGTACAACTCACTTTTCACAAGTGAACCTAACTGTGAAACCACAAACCAGATCAAGAAATAGAACACTATTATAACCTAGATGTTCCCCTCACCCCCAGTCACCATCCCCCCTTCCCCAAGTTAACCATCATTCTAACTTCTATCACCTAAGCTTAGTCTTGTTTTAAATTTTGTATTAGTAGAATTATACTGTATAGACACGTTTGTGTCTGGCCACTTTCATTCAACATAATGTTTGTGAGGTCATCCACTTCTGGTTTAATAGCCTTCACAGCTGGTTGGAAAAAAAAAAAAAAAATCAGGAGGAAGAACCTTACTTCCTTGACTAGCCTTTTAAAACGACATCATTTAGATAGCAATAAATGAATGGATTGTCTGTCTGACTTTGGGCAAGTCACTTAACCTCTTAATTCCTCATCTGTAAAGAAAGGATAATAATACTCTCTCTGCCTGCTTTCTAAAGTTGCCAAAGACAAATGCAATAAATTAGGGCAAGGCACTTTAAAATATATAATGAAGAACTATAGGAGCATGTTATTATTATTATCACTCAATTGTTCTCTCTAGAGTAAATTACAGGTGAACATAGATTTCTATAACAGATGTATTCCTGTAAAGCTCTGTGTGAATCAAATTTTCATAAATCAACATATTTTAAATGTACTAGGGAATTTTGCTATTGAAAGCAATCCTATTCAGTCTTTTTGTTAAGCAATATCGTCCTCTAATTCCTGTTCCCAGCAAACTAAATTTTTATTTCTTATACTTGCTTAAGATGAACTATTTCTGTTATTTAAAAAACAATCTTTTTTTTATCATCATTTATATTTTGACTAGCACCTGTATTTTTTAACCCATCTTAGAGAGAGAAGAGAATACTTGGTATAATTGTAAACAGTTTTTAAAAAGAGAAAATTTTCCTTAAAAACTTTCTTTCAAATATGAATTTGTGTGTGTGTGTGTGTGTGTGTGTTAACTCCAAGTCTTGTAGGGAGAAAAGTACATTGTACCAGTAGTTCTGGTTTCACAAGTAATTGTTTGTTTGTTGTTGTTATGTGCTGTTGAGTGGGACCGACTCATAGCGACCCCTCCTCCGGTTTCTGAAACAGTATCACTACGGAAGTAGATTGCCCCATCTTCCTTCCGAGGAGTGGCTGGTGGGTTTGAACCGCCAGCCTTCTGGTTAGTAGTCAAGTGCCTACTATAGGAGTATATTACTATAGTTTGTGGTACTTTTTACCGATCTATAAAATATAGGTAAAGATTCCTATTCTGCCTACCACAGTGAGTAATGGTGACAAGCGAGTGAAATAATAATAATAATAAAATGGTTTATGAACTACAAAAAATTCCATAAATGAAAACTATTACTGTTAAAAACAAATGTTAGATGAGGTAACTTGGCAAACAAAGACTACTCGATGAAACATAAGAGCTAAATATGTCTGATAATAGCTAATTTATATTGTGTTAAATACAGCAATTGATAGTACAACTTATTTCTTTTGTCTTATTTGGGGCTTTGCAGCTTTTTTATTTTTCCTTCTACTGGTATAAATCATATCATATTATATTATCAGGTTTTCTTAACACTCTTCTCACTCACCAGTTAAAACAAAGAAATGATAATAAATATCATTAATTTAATCTTTTCCACAGTATATAAAACCCACTACATCTGTTTGTTTATGTCAGAGAGCAATTTTTGCTTACAGGAGAGTTCTGAGAGGCACCAGGGAATTTTTTAAATTTGAAAAGTCTCTTATGATGAAATGAAGAAGGAATGATCTAAAATTAGCTCTTACAAAACTGTTCATGAGCATGTCAGGTGGGGGATTAGTTTCATAATCCAGGATATATATTTTATATTGCAAAAATAATCATCTGCGGATTAACAGCATCGATGACAGAATAAAAAGGAAGATCTGCAGCTCTAACGGGTCCACATTTATTTAATCCTGCTGTGCAGCTATCCTGTAAACATGACCTTTGGGTTTTCTGAGAAGTTCAGGATGGGATTTTAAAAGACATCTTGAGCTTAAATAAATTGATCTCCGTCTAAATAAGGAAAGAACTGCTCTATCTTATAAGACTCGACTGAAGGATTAAGTCAAGGACGGACTGCATTTGAAAGTGCTAAAGTTCTGAACCCTAGAATAAGTAAGCTTTATTTTTCAGTTCTTTAAAATTTTAAATAGTTGTTCAAATAGAGTTTTTTGACAACATCTTTCTTTTCTATATTCCTTACTCTTTCTTACTTTGTAGTTGGATTTCTCAGAAACATTATATATATATATATATATATATATATATATATATATATATATTACTCTTTTAAAAAATATATACCAACAAATATATACCAACTAGTGTCATTTTCTTGGATACTATTTTTTGGTCCAAAGTGTCTATATCCACGGTCTCATAGACTAAATCTGAAGCTCCCCTTCCCTCTGCTTCTACCCCATCTATACAAACTCCAAAACATACCCATAAATGTCTTCCTGACATATACTTAAAATATTACTCGGTAGGACCTGCTGGTATCTAAGAGTTCAATCCTCTGAAAAACTTTCCTGTTACTATCCCCTAAAGTGAAATTTGAACTTGTGTCTGAATAGTTTATATGTGTCTTCAGTTTATTTTAATTTTGCCTACAAACATACTTAATATATTCTGTGCCAAGTAAATATAATACATTTTATGTTCATTAACAACATAAGCATAAATAATGACTTCTGCTTCATTTAAAATAAAATTGAAAGAACTAATATGTGAAGATTTACTTTAAATTTTGTCCATTCCGATGTACTGCTATCTCACAGATGTTATGAAACTCACCCCTTAGTTGCACCTGGCTCTGCTGGCTCTCTTGACCAGCATTATGGCAAACACAGAGACAGCCACAGACTTCTTCCTGATCCTTATCTGACTGAGAAAGCAAAATTTCAGTCCTTCAGATCACAGATAACAGATATGACCAGAATCATTTTAGCATATTTACTTATTAATTTAACAATGAAATCTTGTTTAGTTGAACTGTGTGGAGTTCAGTTATTCGCACTGCCTTCTGCGATATCTTAGCAACCATCCTAATGTGTTATGATCCTCACTTAATCTGATTGACCATGAAGTACATTTAATTGCCACACAGAACCAGCCCTTCCCACCTTTTTGGTGCTTTAGTCCAGAACCTATGATGCTTTGTTTTCCAGGCAGACTGAGAGAAAGTAGATAAGTAATGCCTTCTCTTTCTGGTGCCGTCCCACTGGCCCTTTGGGTAGCCCAGCTAGACACAATTTACTCTGTGTCAATTATTGGGTGCATACACTTTTACAGAGGTATCTAAAGGTCACTATAGTTTAGTAATGGAAAGGAACATTTGACTATCCTTTAAAGCTGGGTCTGTCCCTTAGAAACAAAAAATAAACTTTTGGGGAAGCATTTTCAATAGTGATTTAGAAGCACAATCTACTTAAACCCATGAAAACTAAACCAGACCTCTTCTGTCTAGTTGATGCCAATTCACAGGGACCCTGTAGGACAGAATGGAACTGGCCCATGGGGTTTCCAAGGCTGTAAGTCTTTACTTTCTCCTGCAGAACAGCTGGTGAGTTTGAACCACTGACCTTTTGGTTAGGTTCCAAATGTTTTTACCACTGCACCAGCAGAACTCCTTACAACCAACTTACATAAGCAAAAAGTAGTCTAAAACACTATGGAGATGGTTCTGTTTGTATTCTTCTTTCATTCTTTTCTTTTCTTTTTTTTTTTTTGCCCCCCTTTAAGAACCTGTAAATCAGCTCTGTTTTTAATTATTTTTATACTGGTTCTAGTTGAAGGTCTAATAAACTATATAATATTGGACAAATTATATAAGATACTTAGGCTACTGATTCCTTGTCTATAAAAAGTGGTGAAACTAAAGAATGTCCTGTCATTTCTACTATGCTTTCATCACAAAGGCCCAGAAACATGTTAGATACCCACCACACACACATACACACACACACACATTATATATACTATAAATAATTAAAACACATAACCATAGTTATGTGTTAAATTTTAATATAAGATAGTCTTAAAACTGTCACCTTCAAAGCTATCAACTTCCCTAAATCCAACCTGCTGTTGTTATACTAGGAGGAACTCTGGTGGCCTAGTGCTCATAAGGTGTTTGACTGCTAACTGGAAGGCTGGTGCTTCAAACCCCCCAGTCACTCCTCAGAAGGAAGATCGGGCAATCTACTTCCATAAAAATACTGCCTCAGAAACCCCAGGAGGGGTCGCTATGACAGTGGGTTAGGTTTGGGTTGTTATACTGATGCAATAATGTCACTCTTATATGTGGATATTAATGAAATTATAATTAATCACTTTCACCATGTTCTGTAGTCTCATTAGATTAAAAAGAAATTTTTCAGAATAATGTTTGGTCTGTGTAAGGTCTATGCTTTACATTTGCAGGGTCTAGGGCAAGAGTACAAATGGAAGTCCTTATACAACATGTTTAAATATTTAAAAGTTAT
Organism: Orycteropus afer afer; assembly: GCF_000298275.1. Lineage (NCBI taxonomy): Eukaryota > Metazoa > Chordata > Mammalia > Tubulidentata > Orycteropodidae > Orycteropus > Orycteropus afer. The sequence goes on from NW_006921658.1 coordinate 9,486,727, forward strand.
GAATCAAGCTAATAAACTATTTCATAAAAATATGCTGTATCCTCCAGCCTTGATAAACATATACTCACAGTTACTTGGAAAGTTCAAATCTAGCATTCTTGTACTCCTTAGCAGTCCAAACCAGAGTGTGATGGCATGAGGAGAGCTGTAACCAGCCTCAGCCTGTGGCCTCTGGCCGGCTCCCCTTCTCTCTCACACCTGCTTTCATTCCTTCCCTTTAGGAGAGTCAGGATCTCACATGTATATATTCTTGGATGCCCACAGGACCAAATTCCATTCCCCTCCCCCCAAATATCCATTTCTTTGCCCCTTCTTCCAATTCATTGCTACACACACACCAGTGATCCACCTTTTGGAAGACAAGAGTTGAGAGAGGTAACACAAAGTCCTTGAAGCACCCTCAGGTCATTGGGGCAGAGAATTCTAGGGTCCTTAGTACACAAAAGGAGCTCTCGTGGCATAATGAGTAAGGCATTTGGCTGCTAACCAGAAGGTGACAGTTCAAACTCACCAGCTGCTCCACAGAAGGATAATGAGGTACTTCTATAACGATTTACAGCCTTGGATACTCAGTGGTGTTTGCTATGAGGTGCAATCGATTCAATGGCAGTGGTTTGGTTTTTGGTATTGGTAGTATCCAAAGCACTGACTAATGTGAGAGGGAGGGGGCTAAAGATAGGTATGTTCCCTTGGTCTCACGGGTACCTAATGTCATGAGATGTGCCACCAGAGAAGAGTTCTCTGAAGACTGGGCCCTTTAGTCCTGAGACTGAAGAAAGAGCCTTCTTTCTCAGGTCAGGGACAGAACAGGCTAGTGGGTTGAATGGAGTTTTTTAAAAAATAGACTTCTGCTTCAGTCACCTCTTTGGAGAAAATTTCACACTTGCACATACACACACATCCATATACTTACACACTTCCTCAGCTAAGTAGAAGTTGTCTTCTCCATTCCTCAACAGCAGTTGTCACATCATATCATAATTGTGCTTGATACTTAAGCTGTTCAGTAAACTGAGTGATATGACTCAATGAATCATTCAATATATTGTTTATTAATACAAAGGAATCAGCTTTATATTTTTCTCCCAACTGATAACATTGCTCCCCAGGGTGGGATTAGGCAGTAAAAATCCAAAAGAATTACTACAAAACTGCTTTCATTGCTGTGTCCTCAAATTGACTCATGTGGTATACATGCTCATGAATATGCATCGTATAGTTAAAGACTGATTTTCATAAGGACAGTGGGAACATCATTGCATTGATTTATAGTCACACTATGCGGCTATTTTTTTTTTTTTAAGTAGAATATAGAAGATGTTATAATAACATAAAAGATGTAGAAGAAATTCCAGAAGTTACATAGTTTCTCACTAACAGATGAAGGAACAGCATCAGCATGAATAAGCAACTTGGCCAAGGTCACAAAGCTAGTCTGTGGCAGAACTAGACCAGAATCCAGTTCACCTGATTGCAGACTTACATGTTCTACAGTCTAGATCTTCATTGTCTGATGCAATAGCCACTAGCTCCACATGACTATTAAAATTTAAATTAATTAAAATGAAATAAAATTAAAAATTCAGTTCCTTAGTTGCACTCACCACATTTCAAATATTCTCTAGCTATATATGGTAAGTGGCCACCATAATGGATTGAGTAAAGTAGAACATTTTCATCATTGTAGGAAGTTCTATTGCATAGCAGCTGGTCTAAATAGAAAACAGATCTCAATAGTACATGATTATACATTATAGCCTAAATTCTTCTCTTGATCATGGAGTATTTAAATTTTAGCAGCCAGTGTTTTTAGCATTGTTGATTTAAAGTAGCAAAAGCACTTTATTCAATAGAAATATTTGTTACTGAGTGTCGTGTAGGATGATAGGCCTTTGTGAACTATAAATTTGTTTCCTTTATGGTACACAAGGGAAGTATGTTTAATCACAGATGGCAGAGGAAGCCTGTTAATTTTTCTTTCTTTCTGGGTCATTTCCACTTTGGATTCAGCAAAAAGCAATCGTTTATTAAATATTTAGAAGGGATAGAGTAAGCTAATTTCAGCCCTGGGTATGTGGTGGGAGATGATACAGAGCTTCTGTTTGGGGACCTGATCAGAACATAGATTCTCAAACATCTAGATCTGTCTTTAATCTGCTGGTGATATTTCTTATTCAACATGCAGTCTGGCATTCTGGTTTTGGTGGGAAAAATGTATTCCTTCTTCAATCTCCTGAACTTTAAGAGACCTCCCTAAAAGAGATCACAGCCTCATGATTTCAATAGACCAATAAATGAATTATCCTGATTTAATACTGCTAATAATAAACATAAACAAAGCATGGGATAGAAAAGTCAGAAAGAATGTACTCTTTTAAAAAATATAAAAAGTTTTTTTTCATTGAATATTCATGAATAAACATAATGACATGCCTGCCATCTTACTGATAGACTCTAAATGATATTTGTTTTAGAGGTGATTTTTTTTAAAATAATAGAATTGTGGAGTGATATTACTGAAAAACTAAACAAAACAAAAAACAGATACTTAGGAACAACTGCTACAAAACAGAACCATTTCCAGTGATAGGAGTGTGATAATTTGAGTGGTAAAATAATGTATAAAATTTAGCAAATAGAACTTGATCGTTTTTATTTTCATTCATTTATTATTTCAATTTAGTCAACTTATTTAATAGGCATTGAGCTCTGTGCTAGCCTTGCTCTTGAGGGAATCACTGCCCACTCAACTGGATTTAAAAAATATGTAAACACATTAAAATCTGTGCTAGATAAACACAGAGGTTGAAAACAAACTCTGTGTGGGTAGTTTGGAGAAGGCTCACAAAGGAAGTGAATTATGACTGCTGAGCCTTGAAGAATGATTAAGAACTTCACATGAATACTGATAGGAGAAGGGCAGGGACTGTGAGGGAAAATATAAATGATTAAGTGTGACTGAGGACAGAGTCTATGAAAGACTTGAAACAGGAGAGAGGTCTCTCCCATCTCAGCACTATCCCACTTTTCTCTTGTTTATATTGTGTTTCTTCATACCTAAGTCAACTAAATCATTAGCTTTTAGACTGAAAATGTTTCAGCACTCTCACTAATATTCTAAACATTTCCCAATAGTTTCTAGTTTGACATTTCTACCCGCTTCGGCTATGAAATTTGAATCCTATAAAAAACATCACTTAAATTATACTCCAGACATACATATAACAGCGCCTAGAGTTTATGTAAGACCTCTGGTGGTGCAGTGGTTAAGTGCTCAGCCCCTAACCTAAAGGTCAGCAGTTTAAGCCCACCAGCTGCTCTTCAGGAGAAAGATGTGGCAATCTGCTTCTGCAGATTTACAGCCTTGGAAACCTTGTGGGTCAGTTCTACTCTGTTGGAATTGACTTGATGGCGGTGAGTTTTGGTCTTCTGGGGTTTAGAGTTCATATTTCTTAACCTTCCCACATCAAAACATCCAAGCAGAACATGGAATTTTATATAAGTACATCCTAAATTATTCTTTCTTAAGACAAACTTCCACTATGTGATTCCAATTTCCTCTTACTCTTTATAAACTGGGTTTATATATTTTCTAATCTTTATGATGCTTTTGACCAAGTTAATATCTTTCCAAAAGTTTTAATTAAAGTCTGTTGCATCAAACTTTTGAGAAAGTCTGATACTAATGTTTTATGACTATCATTTTAAGTTAAATTATATGAGTTATCATTCTTCCCTATAGAACCAGACTTTTAAAAGTATCTTCTCCATTTTGTCTAACTTACTAAATCTTAGAAAAATTCTGAACTCAAAAAGGAAATAATTTTAAGTGGCTTAATAATTTGGAGCTTTTATCCTCCCCTACACAGATGGACCACCTCTTTTTTGTTCCCTATGTTTTTTATTACAGAAGCTGGTTGTATATTCTTGTATTCAGAAATGACCAGCAGCTTTCAGAGCCTCAGATTTTACTGTTAGCCATCAGGGACAGAACAGGAACTGTGTCCACCCCCTACTCACACAGAACATCATTTCCTAATAGCAGGCAACCAGAACTTGCCTTAAAACACCTCCCAAGAGGCATCCTAAAGCACATCATTTAGAAATTCTGCATCCTGTTTAAGTAATTAATACCTCAATCAAATTCGTGCTAACTTTGGTAGTGTCAGAAAAACTCATTAATTTTTTTTTTTTTCCATTCTATGATCCATCAAGCAAAAGGCCCTTCCCCCAACCCCTTAAACACACTGGAAAGTGCAGCTAATGCTTAATGGTTACAGAACCATCCATTTCTTAACTGCCTGCTTTGAAGATTAACTTGGGTTGATAATTCTCCCTACTGTTTGCATGATGGCTTTCTGACATGGGTTAGAGACCTACATCCATGTGCACAACAGTGGCATGTTACTAAGATGATTTTTACTTTGCTGTTTTAATAGAGAAGCCATGAACTTAATTCCTCCCCTCATTTTTGCATTTAGAGGTAATCTGGAAGTTATTAGAATAAATCAATAGAGTTAGAATGACCAAAAGAATGAAAAATCATTTTTATTTTGAGATACTATTGCCTAACGTGTAAGAAAAAATTTTGGTGTGCTTTATGCATTCCTTTATTTATTCTTATAATTTTCCTCATACTCAAAGACAGCACCATTTTGTTCACAACCATCTCCTAGGCCTTTACATTTGATCTCTCTTCCTGATCCCTACTCTTATCTCCTTGCTGTACTTTGAACACATTTAGCATGTGCCACTTCTGGCCTTTGCACTTTCTGTTCCCTTCCTGGAACATTCTTCACCTTTCTATATGCATGTTTCTCTACCTAATCTCTTTCAGAGTTCTGTTTAAGGGTCACTTTTTCACTGAGGCCTTCACTGACTCCCCCAATTTAAAATTGCACCACACTGAATTCTCTCTCCTTCTTGCTTTAGCACTTGCAACCTGACCCAGCTTTACACTTCACTTGTCTACTTCTTTACTGTGTATCTCCCTTCACTAGAATAAAGTCCAGGAGGGCATGATTTTTGTCTACTTTAGTCACTGCTATATCCCCAGCACCTAAAATATTGCCTGGAACTCAGTGGAAACACAAAAACTGTTAAGTGAATGAATAAATGGAAATACTCCAAAGGATTCTCTGAGTAATTACTATGCACAAGCTATTGTGCAAGATAAAAGACACTTAGAGTGAAGTAATAACCTGACAATGTCGGTAGTGTGTAGTAAGTTCTATGAAAAAAATGCAGTCATAGGGATGCTTTGGAAAACAAAACAAAGGGCCCTGACTGCAAAGGATTGTCAAGGATGGGGTCACTGAGCTCTGAATTATGCAATGGGTGGAGGAGAGAAAACCAGAAGAAAGAAAGCCTCTTATAGGTAAAACTAGAGGTGTAGTGGTGTACAGATATGGAATTATGGCATATGTGACCAGCTACAACTGTTACTGAAGCTTGGTCCATGGAAAGTCAAAGGAAAAACATGAATGACATATTAGACTTTAGAAAACTTGCTCAGGCAGCACAGCAGCCTTTAGGTGGAAAAGAAGAGAAGAGAGTTTGAACAAGAACTTAGCAATGCAGTTGGAGAAGAGGGCCAGACTGGAAAGACATTCTTGAGCAATTATGTGGTAGACTCAGAGAGGGAGTAGTAAGGAGTCACTCTTAGGCCTGACTAACCTACATTTGGTAAAGGCAATCATCAACATGGGGGCTATCATATTTCTTTAACTTTCTTGCTCACCATATGCTGAAAATTGTACATAATCTTTAGAAACGGGGTCCAGCAAAGGTGAGGAAAACAGGAAAGAAAATTGCTATGCACTATACAATTTCTTACTTGTTAACCAGTTTTTGTGTTAACTTTGCATATCTCTCCATACTCTTTCTAAAAATAATGAAAACATTGCTATAAAGTTTTGTCTGCAGATTAGTGAAGTTATTTCACACTTAGATTTTTTCCAATGGCTCATTTTTAAAAAATCTTTTTAATAAAACTATGTCCATAACAGGAGCTCTGGTGGTGTAGTGCCTAAGGCATTTGACTGGTAACCAGAAAGCTGACAGTTCAAACCCACCAACCACTCCTTGAAAGGAATACTGGAAAATCTACTTCCATAGAAATATTGCCTCAGAAACCCAAGGAGAGGTCTTTATGAAAAACCATTGTATGACAAAATTCATTCATTTTAGATCATCCAGAACATATACCAGTTGCATATGAAATATATACTAATATAAATGTGCCCACTAAGGAAATGTCTAAGTTCCTTAATGGTTTATAAAAACAGGCTAATGAGATTATGACTTACAAAGCCATTTGATTCAGACCTGTTAAATCATGAGGCTATAATATGAACATGAAATTATCTGAGAAATCTTGGACCGCTAGAATAATAGTGTTTAATTTTAGGAATAAGAAGCACTAGTCTGACTAGGGAACAATGAACTTATTACATTCTTGTTGTTATGTGCCGTCAAGTTGTCTCCAACTCATAGCAACCCTTCCTTGGGTTTCTGGGGCAGTATCACTATGAGAGGAATAGGCCCGGGGACCGGGAAAAATGAGGAGTGAGCCGCAGGGATCCAGGTGAGGAGAGGGAACCCAGGCCCCACCCCAAAGCAGCAGGGTGGGAGAAAGGAGAGAGGAGAGGAATAGGCCCAGGGATGGGACAGAGCAAGGAATCAGCTGCAGGGACCCAGATAAGGGTGGTAGGAGAGGTTTCCAACAGGGAGACAAACTTGTCTGTCGGTTTGTCCCATCGTGGTGACATGTTGATGTGAGTCTTGAAGCTGAGCCACTGGTGTTTCAAACCAAGTGGGGTGCACATAGTGTACAGGTATCAGCCCAGCTTACAGACTGAGACAGACTAGGAAGAAGGAAGAGTCCATCCACTTCTCAAAGAACTGGCCAGGGAAAACCTTATGAATAGCAAAGAAACACTGTCTGATACATTACCGCACAACGTTATAAGTAGTCCAGTTAGGTTAGAAAGCTCTCAGAATAGGACTGGGAAAGAGCTGCATCATCAGAGTAAACCCAGCCTTACTCATATGGATAAGGTAAAGCTTTCAAGACCTCCATTTGCTGATGTGGCACCACTCAAATTGAGGAGAAACAGCTGCAGACATCCAT
>NW_006921658.1:9495879-9512396 GCF_000298275.1 Orycteropus afer afer
AATAAATGGAGAGAAGATTGAGGTTGTCAAAGAATTCACGTTGCTTGGTTCTACAATCGATGCCAATGGAAGCAGCAGTCAGAACATTAGACGACCTGGAGCATAATGTAGTCTAATGTTCTGACTGCGGAAAGTCAACCGGTGAAGGAACTGTTTCAAGTGCTGAGGAGCCAGGGTGTCTCCTTGAGAACTAAGTTGCGCCTGACAGAAGCCATGATATTTCCAATCACCTCATATGCATGTGAGAGCTGGACAATGAAAAAGGAAGACTGAAGAAGAGTTGATGTTTTTCAGTTGTGGTGCTGGTGAAGAATGCTTAAAGTACCATGGACTGCTAAAAGAACTAACAGATCTGTCCTGGAGGAAGTGCACCCGAAATGCTCCTTGGAAGTGAGAATGGCCAGACTTTGTCTCACCTATTTTGGTCATGTTGTCAGAAGGGACCATTCCTTGGAGAAGGATGTCATGCTTGGTAGGGTGGAGGGTCGACAAAAGAGGGGGAGGCCTTCAACCAGATGGATTGACACGGTGGCTTCAATGATGGGCTCAAGTATAGCAGGGATCATGGAGCTCGCGTGGGATTGGGCGGTGTTTCGTTCTGTTGTGCATGGGGTTTCTATGAGTCGGAAACAACTCAATTCTGCCTAACAACAACAACATCGCTACAGAAGTAGATTGCCCAATCTTTCTTCCAAGGAGTAGCTGGTGAGTTTGAACCACCAACCTTCTGGTGAGCAGTCAAGTGCCTTAGGCACTCTGCCACCAGAGCTCACTGTTATATTCTTATTACATCCAAATTGTTATGCAGGCTGAAAATGTAAGTAAGTTCAAGAAAAATTAGATAAATTAGTAAATGGTTCTATGGTATTTTCCCATCATTTTATAACTTTATACTAGACTCGCAATGATTTTTGAAATGTAGATGTCTTCACCAATTGATAAAAAATACTCTAGTTTCAGAATCAGTTTTTGAGCAGAAGCCTTAAGTGATAAACTTAAATTTGATGACTACAGTGATACAGATATAAGGGGATTTTAATCTAAGGATGCTTAAAGCACATGCATATAAGTAAAATCTTAATCAGTAAAATGGCTATGTTGTGTGTATGTGTGTGTGTGCTGAGTCTTATATTCAATTCTTTACTCCCAGTTCCATCTTAATAAGGTGACATTGTCTTTGACATTGTACCATTTTTCCTGCCAATGAAATAAAAGAAGTATATGCACATTGTTGGCATCTGAGAATATAAGCCAGGTAGTGTGGTTATGGATAATTTATAAGATTCACCATTTAAAATTAATGGTGTTTACTTTTAGAGTTTAACAAAAATAGTAGTTTCCTAACAGTGAAGAAAAATACTACATCCACTTTCTTTATCATCATCCTTCAATTTTCATTAAATACGGTGCTAAAAGATACAACTAACATAATTTTGTACATTTAATAATTGTAAGTAATCTAAGTCTGATTTTATGTGCTCATGTCATTCAAAGCAAAGTAAAAAATACCAGGTATTAGTTTCAACTCAAAATATTTAATTTAAAAATTGCTCTTATTTTCTTATGAAATATTCCATTCCATGGTTATGTATACAATGAAAGATCCAATTCTAGTGAATGGTATTTTTTTTCAAGTGGCAAAGTTAGGTTTACAATGAGAAACAAACCTTTGTGCATTGAAGATTACAGTCTCAGTCTAAACATTGAATTAATGTGTTTTCTGTTATATGATTTCCTTTCTAACATAAACAGTTTAAGAAATAAAGACTCTAGAGATGCTTGGGAAAATGGAATAAGAGATAATGATAAAAACCAAGTCTTTTCTCCACTCTCAGATCTGGTATCACTACAGACTCTAAATTCTGCCCTTATTTAGTATAAACATTCACTTCCCAAACAATATACCCAAGTGAGGAAATGATTAAACATGTTTATGTGCTGAGGGGAAGGAACCAGTGGATAGGGGGAACTTCCGATAAGGATAGAGGGATAGTTGATGGAGAAAGGTCCCTGAGGGAAGAGGTGAGGATGAATTCCAGAGTCCACCAGATGAGTTTGCCCTGAATGAGAGGAGGGACTCTTCTTCCTCTGACATAGGAAGGAGGTTTGCACAGATTGGTGAGGGACATGATGTTGAGAAATTTTACACCTGATAATCTCTGGTTTCTCTGCAAAATCTAACACACAAAGGATTTAAGTAAGAGGAGTGATATGCACAGGGACAATGTCTGACCACACAGATAGGCCAGATAACAAGCTCATTAAAAATTTGGTTGGTTGAATAAATCAAATAGGAATTTATAAAGGTAAAATTGCATGGTGTACTTTTAATAACCTAAAGCTCATTGTATCAGGAAATTTTTGGTCTTCCTGTGAGGATTACAGAATAACTTATGGGGAACAGATTTCACTGTGTATTTTTTATAAAAAATTATGCATGACCATTTTTTCTACTAATGACCACCCTAGTGGTTAATGTTACTGAATACAAATGCAAGATGCTGATTAACTGAAATGTCACACATTGAAAATAAGATAGTCATTATTTAAGTGGAATAGAATAAAGAGCTTTGTACACAAAATGATGGAGAACCTACAACTTCAATAAAATGTATTATAATTGAATATAATTTTGAAAAAAATAGAGAAAAACGCTTAATATTTCCATTTCTAAATGAGTATCAATATTTAGAATTTTCTTTGTGCTTCTTTCTGCAAATACTCATGGAAGAGAGACCCAAAGCTATGTCTTTCTGTAAATAAAGCCAGCAGAATCCTGACACTGACTTTGTGATTGAAACACTGCCAAATCTTAGAACTGAAATATTACCATTTTAGTTGTAAATATTCTCATTCATCTCCCTAAATATTATATTTCTTTCTTCCCCTCTCAGCATCAAAATCTAAGCAACAGCTGACAGCATCTTTTGTTCTCTTTTCTGGTCCACAGTAGGTGCCTTAGTTGACGTTGGCATCTCCTAGTTTGTAAACAAGTTTCTGTGTAGGTCAGTTGGACACATTTAGTAACAGGAAGAACAGAACAAAACATGTCTCTTTGTAATGTTATGATTATTTCCTTTGCAAATCTGCTTACTGAACTTTTGCAGATGCAGAAGCAATGTAATGTGTCCATTTGCTGAGGAACTGCAGTGCACTTTCACAGAGGCTAGCAACATCTCCAGCCTTCTAAATGAGATTGATGTGATAGATTTACAGGTATTTGAAGAAACAGATGCACTGGAACAGTGAAGATTTTTTTTAAAAGGAAAAAAATCAGAATCCAATTGCATAGGCTCAATGATCTTCAAAAGAAAGCAAGAGAGAAGAAAAGATCCATTGTGTACTTCCAATTGAATTTTTTTTTTCCTTGATGTACAAAAAACATCAGCAGATTTCAGTTTAGTGAAGAGAAGCATACAAAATAAGACAGTTTTAATTGGTCATTTACACATAAATGGTTACAGTATTATGTTAATTGATTTTTTTTTTTTTCTTTTATAGGGTCCTCTGGGCCCTCCAGGACAAAAGGTAGAGTATAAACAAAAATACTGTGAAAGTCATTATATTCCCATTACTTGATAGATAGCATGAGCGATGAATGGAATTGGCTACTGTAAACCATGGTGAAGTAGTTGGTCTGGTTTGTAAATTCTGCTTTCTCAAAAATACAGTAATATAATGTGAGACATTAGATTTCTAATTGACTCTATTAGTTAAAAAAGTTCAATACGTATAGAGAAGTCTTTTCAATATGTACTTGTAGGTTATTGAATTTTTAATTCAAATACTAGTAAAACATTGAAACTAAAGTTAAAATATAAAGAGTCTTGTGATATTGCAAATTGAATGTATGGCCTTGCTCAAATGTATGATTGTGAAATGACTGTAGAACTGAGGAGAACAAGAATTGCTTGGTTTGCTATATTCAAGTGGCTTACTAGTTATCTTCCTTTGCTGAGGTAACCTGAAAAGCAGCTTTCTGCTTGTCATTTCAACATTATCCGCAGTTATTAGAATTGACCATTGCATTCTGATAGAGAATCTGAGACTTCTAAAATTACACCAATACTCAGTAAGAAATATATATATCAATAGCAGGTAGATGGCTGTTTGCCAACAAAATATCACTGAGTCCCCACTCCCCATTACATCTCCCACAGTGGGAAAAAGAAATATTTAACCTACAGAAAACTAAAGTAAACAATTGTATTATAACAGGTGGAAAAGTGATTCTTACTTATCGTTGGAATCCATCAAAGATAGAGACTTTTTATTCCCCAAGCACTGGGCATGTGGCATCTGTTGAAACCTAATCCTACAAACCAAGTAAAAGCCAGTGAGTTGTGAGACAACTTGTGTGTAGGAACACTTTGTCCTTTGCAATAATGTCTCTATTAAGCATGGTGTGAAATTGTAAAGCTACCCTAATCCACATGCAACCAGGATAAAATTACTGCTTCAGACCTCAGGAAGTCCTTTAATGACCCTCAATGTAGTCATTGAACACAGTAAGGAAGTTGCCATCTCAGGTTGTTTTGCATATAAATACTGTTTTAATAATTTTTTCAATTATTATTAAAGACATTTAATATCATGTACCTATTAAGAAAAACCTGTTTTCTAACGTTAGAAAAAGAATAAGCACATTGTATTTAAAAAATGGTTTCTCCAGACCCTAAAAAAGAGGTCTCATGGAGGGAAATGACATCACTATTTGAAAACATTTGCTAATGTTTCTGTGTCCAGTTAAATGTGATAGATTTTCTCAGGTAGAAATTAGCTCTCTATTCTCAGCTCACCCTACCTATATCCAACCATTCATACTCACTTCAGAATAAGCACACACAGAATAATACACACACACTTTTTTTTTAATCACAGAGTTGAATTGTTCCTGACCATTTGTAACAACTTTTTTTTTTTTCATTTTTTTTATTGTAATTTGGGTGAAGGTTTACAGAGCACATTCACTTTCCATACAGCAGTTCACACATACTTTGTCTCATGACATTGACCACAGTTTACCACAATGCAACAGCTCCCCTCCCACTTCCTCCCCATAGTTACCTCTTCCATGTGTCCATCCCTCCATGCACTCCTGCCCCCTGAGCTGTCTCCCTGTGCATAAGCAGCCCTTCAGGAAATGCTTGTGTGTGTGTGTGTGTGTGTGTGTGTGATTTGGGTGAAGATTTACAGAGCAAATTCACTTTCCATACAGCAGTTCACACATACTTTGTCTCATGACATTGACCACAGTTTACCACAATGCAACAGCTCCCCTCCCACTTCCTCCCCATAGTTACCTCTTCCATGTGTCCATCCCTCCATGCACTCCTGGCCCCTGAGCTGTTTCCCTGTGCATAAGCAGCCCTTTTTTCTCCCATGATTGTTCTCTCCAAGGAGTGTATCTACTTGAGGTAAATGTTTAACTCATATGCCTGTATTTTCTTTGGCTGGAAACCACAGGTGTGGGTTCAGTTCCAGACCTGAAGAGCAGCTCAAGGCCATCTCAGTGATTCCACCAGGTTCTATCAGAGCAGCAAACCTGGTCCCCACCTTTTCATTTGTAACAACTTTTCTAGTCTAATTTGGAAGACATAGTCACACTCAAATGGCTTAAATTTACTTGCTGAAAATACAAGGGGATATGCTTCGAATACAACAAATTTGGATTTATAACATTGGTCTTTTATGTAATTAAGTGTGGAACAAGTGGTTGTTATTTTAATTACTTTTGTTTTATAGTATTTAAACTTGTAACTCAAAAAACTTCAATAGTTACTGTCACTGCTAGGCTTTTTCCAGATGGAACTAACCCTATTTATTTCTTAAAAGCCCAAAAATTTAGAGCATGTGGCCTTCTGATAGATATGGATCTCAATTTATGATGTGGTTTTTCAAAAAAAAAAAAATCATATAAGGGTCAAGTCTATATGTAGAAACAAGGTTAATTTTAACTCCTTTTTTTTTTTTTTCTGGAAAAGTCTAACCTGTGTACATTATTATATGTTTGAACATAGTGTTAGAGCTGAGAAAAATAGCCTTGCAAACATAACCTGCAGTATAATATTTTTAAATAAAAGAGTATAAAAAAAACCCTCAAACCCACTACTATCGAGTCAATTCTGACTGGTAGCAACCCAATAGAACAGAGTAGAACTGCCCCACAGGATTTCCAAGACTGTAAATCTTTACAGAAGCACACTGCCTAATCATTCTCCCATGGAGCAGCTGGTGGGTTCAAAGCAGCCAGATTCCTTAACCACTACACCATCAAAGCTCTTCCCTAGGAAAAAAGTTCCTATGACCATATATAGTAATATTTTTAAGGCTATAAGATAATATAATAGAGCAGGTGTTTTAGTGAGGTAAGATAATGACTGACATAAGTAATATATAAATTTATAATTGAAATATTTTGTAATTATGATATTCACTTAGTTTTATCATGTGTCTTCTTAGGGTTCTATTGGAGCACCTGGCATTCCAGGGATGAATGGGCAAAAGGTGAGTTCTATAAAAGAGTATTTTAAATAATGTGGAGAGCTATAAAAATCACAAAATTATTCTATTCAGTAATGGTAGTAATGATTTTATATGCTGATTAAATACACTACATGTGCACCTGAAATACAGGGAAATTATGGTGCAAATTATCAAAGTAGTTTAATTTTTAAAGATGCATGAAATAGAAACTCTTCATCAAATTTTCCTTGTCAATATTTGACTGTATTCTTTTTGATATGTGTGAGAAACAACTATATCTTCCTCATGAATATGTATGGAGTAGAGAAAATGCTGTGTTTACCATTAATTACGATTAAAATGTACACCTGTTTATTCTTATCATGGTAAAACTAATATGTTTTATTTCATTGGCTAAAAAAATTATTCTTACTATGAATAATGAGGAAAAGCAAGTAAAGAAAAGAACAGCCACAACTCCACCTATACACAGCTATGTGTACATGTATATTAATATTGCAGTATATTTATGAGTTGGCCCAGGCATCTAGCATTATCCCACAGTGGGTCTGATATCCTGTGCTCTAGCAGCCCTGACCAGCTCTTGAATCTGGAACCTCTACAGAGACCAGGAAAGCCTTTGGGGAAGCTAATAAAGCCACTCACTAAAGCAGTCTATCAAGAGCCAGAGAGGGCTGAGCTAAGGACTTGCCTGTCCCCGGTACAGCTCTTGGCCTGGCCCTTTGGAATTTTGTACCCCATCAGCTTGTCTTCCCAAGGTTTTGCTTTTTTTTTTTTTTTTTGGCTAAGGCCAAGTGCCTTGAACTGTGTTCTGAAATTATATTGAGTGCAGTCCCCACAGAGTGAGCCTATTAGTGATCTTTTCTATCTTGCTTATCTTTCCATCTTCTTCTTCTCTATCAATAAGACATGACTATCACAATTTCAGGGAACTCTGGTGGGGCAGTGGTTAAAGCATTCAGCTACTACTAGCAGAAGGTCAAAGATTTGAACCCACCAGCCACTCCATGGGAGAAAGAGGCAGTCTCTGCTTCCATAAAGATTCATAGTTTTGGAAACCTTCTGCATTATTCTACTCTGTTCTATAGGGTAGCTATGAGTCAGAATTGATTCAATGACAGTGGGTTTGGTTTGGGATTTATCACAATTTTAAGGAGCTCTGGTGGCATATTGCCTAAGGCATTTGATGGCTAACCAGAAGGCTGGCAGTTCAAACCCACCAGCCACTCCTCAGAAGGAAGATTGGGTGATCTACTTCCGTAGTGATACCACCTTGGAAACCCAAAGAGGGGTCGCTATGAGTCAGATCTGACTCAATGGCAATGTGTTTGGATTTTTGGTTTTTGAGTAGTTAAGAGCATGAGACTTCCACTTAGAGGCTGTTGGAATTTTGCCAAAGTCTGAATTCCAGGAACCTCAGTTTTTTCACCTGTAAAAGGGAGAGAATAGCAGAGCCTACCTAATAAAGTCAGTATAATGATTAAATAATGAAAGCAACTTACATGATTTGGTATTACTGTTAAACTTTTCTTCTCATTTTAGTGAAATCCTGGAACTTTGATTAACCTGTGTTTTAAAAGAGGCTCTTTGTTTCCAGAATGACTCTATTCCCAAATAAAATTAATGTTCTTAATCAAGGCTTATGGTACACTTTAGTCCACAAACAAAACACTGCACATTCATCAGTAGTTAACTGCCTATGTTTTAGCTCTATTTTTCCACTTAGTAAAATACATACATATCCACTTGCTTCACAAATCCTGGTAACAGAAGAGTAAGTTCTGAAGAGCACAAAAGAAAACACAAAAGATTTAAAGTGTATTCATTCTAAGATGATTTTAAAATTATAAAAAGGTAATATTTATAAAAGACAAAATGTGGATATAGCACTAATGCAGTTTTTAATATTGATTTAAACTAAACTTGTATGCCCTGAGGTTAATGTTTTTCTTCTTTTTCCTTTTCCTTTTTCAACTTTGAGATAATCATGAAAATTTATAGAAGCCTTTAACCTGAAACAAAACAACGTTAAAACTGTCAAATATACTCGTATGAAGACTATATATTCTTTATTTTTGCAAAGGAAATATGCAATTTCCTTAGCAAGAGAAAGGAATGTGACATTTTCTTATCCTAGTCACCAAGTTTAAGTGATATTTCAAGGAAATCGTTAATATTTACAGTTTATGTCATATTATACATCTTTGTGGCATTTTAAAAGTGTTCTCTGCAAAACCCTGGGAAAGTAGATGATTTCACACTTTTGTGAAGGTGTCAACACAACTTAGCTTAAATTTCTTTTGCCTATAACATAGAACTTAGCCTAAAAGTTTGTATATGGAATTTCTGTTAATCCTAGCACTGACATTTATAACATCTGCTATAACATCTTTAGGAAAACAAAGTAAAAAACAAACAAACAACAACAAAAAAAAAAACCCACAAGTACCTGTCATAGGTTTTTTACACAGTAGAAACAGGATTGGGAACAGAGTAATAATTCTATTCTTAGAACACAGCAATTGTATTTTGGACCTCTGAAATTTGTTTTCTAAGAAGAGAGCTTACATGACACAATAATATTTAAAAAAAAAAAAAAAAAACACTTCAATGTCTTTAAACTGTTTTGGGAAAACTTTTTTTAAAATTTTTTTTCAATTTCACTTTTACTGGAGAAGTGAGGATGCTTAGAAAATAATTTGAGACAATTGTTGCGGGAGAATATAATTTCTAAGCCATCAGAAATATGGAAACTAACAACCAGGAACTAAAGATTTTTCTTATTTATTTCAAAAAAAAAAAAAGAAAGAAAATAAAAATATTTAAAATAATCTTTGTTTTTCACTAGAACCTTTTGCATCCATTCAGCCTGACAAAATTGCTGATTGGCCTTGGCCAATAAACTTGGTGGTAACTTTTGACACTTACTTGCCTTTAAATTATGGTCATTTTGACTGTTAATTAGACTATTTGGAGTTTTTTTCTTTTAACAGTCTTCCAGTTTTCAGATTGTATTAGGAAGGCTTACATAAGCGCTAACATGACATTAAACTCCAATCTAACAACACATCCTACAAAGGACTGTTAAGCATCCTTCTGTGAAAAGTGGGAGGCAGTTTGGTCCCTTACAAAGAGTGCAGTCTCTGCAGTCAGAGAGAGAATGCAAACTTGGGCAAATTATCTAACATCTCTAACCCTCAGATACCAAGTTTGCAGTATTAACTAGATAATGTTTCTAAAGCGAACACTCTGTAATAGGTGTTCGATTAATGCAATTAAGTATCTGTATTGGTATTATCACAGTTTAAGATAAGAATGTCAGCAAATGAGTCCTAGGCTTATATTCAAGCTCTGGAACAGAAGTCAATTGAATTTATGATAGAAAACAGGCAAAATTACGCATGAAACTAGATTGTTTCCTCTGTCTATTCTCAACATACTGAGTAACTGTTATGTAAATAATACAAAACAGGAAGGAGAAAGACAAATATCTCATGATCTCCAAAGCTCAGTCACCAGCATGGGGTGGAGCACAGCGCTGGAGTCAAGATGATCTGAGTCCTGCCATCTCGTGGGTAGCCTTTGAAGGATCCTTTCCCTCTCTGGGCTTTTCAAAGGGCTTTTCTCATAAAATCAGAGAGAGGTTGTGCTGATTCATATCTAAGTCCCTAAGAAAAATGGCAAGTCCATGAAAAGTCACCCAAGACTAGTTCCCAATTCGGCTTTTAACTTCTCTGTTTCCAATTCTGAAAGGTGTTGTTTAGACTTGATTAGGAGCTCTGGTAGCATAGTGGCTAAAACACTTGACTGCTAACCAGATGGCTGGCGGTTCAAACCCACCAGCCACTCCTCAGAAGGAAGGTTGGGCAATCCTACTTCCGAAGTGATACTGCCTCGGAAACCCAAGGAGGGGTCGCTATGAGTCGGGGCTGACTCGACGGCACATAACAACAACACAACAAGCCAAAGAAGTTAGGGCAGAATTAATACTAAGGCTTATGAAATAAGAAATGTTGCCCTCTTCTGTGGTTGTTATATTGAATATTGTTGTTGTTGTTTTTGTTGTTAAATGCTGTTGAGTCAATTCCAACTCATAGCAATGCTATATACAACAGAACGAAACACTGCCCATTCCTGAGCCATCCTCATAATACTTGCTGTACTTAAGCCCACCATCACAGCCACTGTGTCAGTCCATCTCACTGAGCATCTTCCGCGTCTTCTCTGACCCTCCACTTTACCAAGCATGTTAACCTTCTCCAGAGAATGGTCCTGTGGTAGTGAAGTTTGTGTGTCAATTTGGCTGGGCTTGGTTGAGTGACTGGGCAGCTGGATGTAGTGTTCCCCATCATGAGACTGGTAATCAACTCCATGGTGGAATCTCCTATGAGCAGCTGAGTAGCTGCTTTAGGGATATGGTCTACTTCCTATATATAAGGAGAAGCCTTGGGGAATGGTCTCTAGCTTATGGCACACTTGAACTCTGCATGTAGCCATGTCGTTGTTCAGCAGGCTGTCATGCTCTGCCAACCTTGGGACTTTCAATGGACTTGAATTAATGGCCTGCCATGTGGTTTGGTGACATTGAGCCTATGCCTTATTACTTGTTTACTTTGGGCTTGTCAGCCTGAACAGCCAGCAGCTGAGTGAGGAAAAGTCTCTTGCTCCAGTGGGCCAGGAGCTGGAGATAGAGCTGAAGCCCAAGGTTGAGGAGTTTTTACCCAGCCCTAGAGCTTAGCACTTTGAACTTGGAGTTAAAGCCTCCAAACCGTAAGAGAATAAATTCCTGTTTGTTCAAGCCATCCTATTTGTGGTATTTCCATTTTAGCAGCACTGTTGTTGTTGTTATGTGCCATTGAGTCAGACCCAACTCATAGCGACCCCTCCTTGGGTTTCCGAGGCCATATCACTATGGAAGTAGATTGCCCCATCTTCCGAGGAGTGGCTGGTGGGTTTGAACTGCCAGCCTTCTGGTTAGTAGTCAAATGTCTTAGCCACTATGCTACCAGAGCTCCCTTTAGCAGCACTAGGTAACCAAAACAGGTCCCTTCTGACAACATGGCCAAAGTAGGTGAGACGAAGTCTGACCATTCTCACTTCTAAGGAGCATTCCAGCTGCACTTCTTCTGGGATAGATCTGTTTGTTCTTCTGGCAGTCTATTCTGTTTTCAGTATTCTTTGCTAACACCACAATTCAAAGGCATCAATTCCTCTTCAGTCTTCGTTATTCATTGTCCTGCTTTCAGGTTCTATGAGGTGACTGAAAAGATCATGGCTTGGATTAGGTGCACTTTAGTCTTCAAAATGACATCTTTGCTTCTTAACACTTTAAAGAGGTCTTTTGCAGCAGATTTTCCCAGTACAATATGATATCTGATTTCCTGACTGTTGCTTCCATGCGTGTGGATTGTGGATCCACGTAAAATGAAATTCCTGACCACTTCAATCTTTTCTCCATTTAACATGATGTTGTTTATTGGTCCAGTTGTAAGGATTTTTGTTTTCTTTATGTTAAGGTGTAATCCATAAAAAAGACTATAGTCTTTGATCCAGTAAGTGCTTCAAGTCATCTTTACTTTCAGCAGGCAAGGTTATTTCATCTGCGTATCTCAGGTTGTTAATGAGTCTTCTTCCAATCCTGAGGCCGTGTTCTTCTTCGTATTGTCCAACTTCTCAGATTATTTGCTCACCATACAGATTGAATAAGTATGGTGAATGGATACAACCCTGATGCACATACTTCCTGATTTTAAACCATGCAGCATCCCCTTGTTCTGTTTGAATGACAGCCTTTTAGTCAATGTACAAGCTCATCATCGGCAAAATTAAATGTTCTGTAAGTCCCATTCTTCTCAATGTTACCCATAATTTGTTATGGTCCATACAGTGGAATGCCTTTACATAGTCAATAAAACACAAGTAAACATCTTTCTGGTATTCTTTGCTTTGAGCCACGATCCATCTGACATCAGCAATGATATCCCTCATTCCATGTCCTCTTCTGAATACAGCTTGCATTTCTGGCAGTTCCCTGTCGATATACTGCTGCAACCATTTTTGAATTATTTTCAGCAAAATTTTACTTGCATGTGATAGTAATGATATTCTTTGATTTTTCCCACATTCTGTTGGGTCACCTTTCTTTGGAATGGGTACAAATCTGGATCTCTTATAGTCAGTTGGCCAGGGAGCTCCAGATTTCCTAACATAAATGAGTAAGCACCTCCAGCTTTGCATCCCATTTGTTGAAACATCTCAATAGGTATTCCATCAATTCCTGGAGCCTTGTTTTTCACCAATTCCTTCAGTGCAGCTTGGACTTTTTTCTTTAATACCATTGGTTCTTGATGATATGCTACCTCCTGAAATGGTCAAATGACTGTGCATTCCTTCCATTTTCTGTTCATGCTTCCTGCATTGTTCAATATTTTGCTCATAGAATCCTTTAATATTGTAACCAAGACTTGAATTTTTTCTCAAGTTCTTTCAACTTGAGAAATGCCGAGTATGTTCTTCTCTTTTGACTTTCTAATTCCAGGTTTGCACATTTCATTATAATACTTTACTTTGTCTTCTTGAGACACCCTTTGAAATCTTCTTTTCAGTTCTTTTACTTCAACATGTCTTCCTTTCGCCATAGCTAATCTAGATAGTGTTTCACTGCTATTCATAACGTTTTCAATGGCCAAGTTTTTCAGAAATGCATGACTCCATCCTTCTTCCCAGACTCTCTTAGTTCGGGAGTTCTGCTGAAACATGTCCACCATGGGTGATCCTGCTAGTATTTGAAATACCAATGGCATAGCCTCCAGCCTCACAGCAGTACATGAGCCACCACTGTATGACAAACTGAGAGATGAGTGGTGGGTATTGGACATATTTTTATTATTATTATTATTATAACAAATCTTTAACATTTTTGGAAGTATAATTATCCTTTTATTCGTGCTCCTCTCTCTCTCTCACACACACGCACATACACACACAAATACATGAAAGGATTTATCAGAATATTTGTCAATTAAACCCTATTTCAGATACACTGAAGAAATGAGTTAAAATTTTTTGAAACTAAAGAAACTTTGGCAAAATAAAGTGCTGTCTAAAATTTTTCTTTAGATATTCATATATCTGAACATCAAAAATCTCAACTCTTAATAACTGTTATTGAAACCTGTATTTTTCTACTTTTTCCACATTAATTGGCATTCATAAGAATAAATCACCATACTAATAATTTGAACAGTAATTAGTGCCCAACACTGTGCAAATAATATGGGAAAAATGAGCTGGGGACAGAGCCAGGGTAGATTAGAGGTCTAATTTGTACAATTTTAACTTCACATCCTTATCTCTTTGTTACCATGAAAGCAATGTTAAAGCTTTCAGGATTAATAACAAATCCTGTTGTCTAAGCAACTAGAATTTTTCTAAGGTCCCAGAGTCATAGGATGGTTTCCAGGGCAAAAGATAAATATCAAATGATTTTGCTTTATATATTTTTTTATGTTTTCTAGAATTTTTTATTATTTTGGAAATTTCAAAATATAAATTAAAAATTGATATTAGATGTGTCACTTATAAATCTATTCTAGATATCTATGTGCTTTTTAGTAACATTAAATTTTAATTACCTTATAGTTTTGCTTTTTTGAATTCCTTTTCATCTCTTATTCACGGGTCTCACAGTTCTTCACTGACATTAATCCTCACTGATACTTCTAATGACATTTTTATTGTAAATGTATTTAGAGAGCAGAGAAATTGAAAGTCTTAGATCTCCAAAGGGTAAGCCATTTATTCAAGTCTATTTAGTGAACTGAGTATATAATGAATCCAATATGTATTTTTTTTTTCCTGATCCTCTTCTGTAACTACTGAATACCTTTTTTCTTTTGCTACGTTGACTTTATTATTTTCAAAGTTGAAATTAAATTTCTGAAGGATTTGAATGTGCTGTAAGTCTTTTTATCTAGTTAGCTGGCTTAAAAATTTAGTAGAATTTTTAGTCAGTGACCTATTAGCTAATATATCTTTTTAATTTTCCCAGTTAGACATTAACAAAAGATACTTAGAATAAATGAAGTGATAGAGTTCTGATTCCAGATTACTTATTAGTTCAAAGAAAGTCTCTTAACAATTAATTCTTTTGTGGATTAAAGGTGGGGAATTAATGTTTAAAAATTTCTGTGTTTTTAAGTTAGCAATTGTATAGATTTGAATTCTAAGAATTTTTGACTTTTTTTCTATATAACTATAATAATAGGATTGATTCTTTCTTCTCGTCATTTTTCTAATGCTAGATATTTCACAAAGTCAAATCTTTTTATTCCTGACCATGAGTCATACATTCTCCAGCATTTTTAATATACAAGCTTAGTCTTGAAGAGACTTTTCACTCAATTTTACTTGCTAAACTGAGAAAAAGCTATTTCTATTCTTTATACAATTGATATTAAGTTCCTTTAGTGGGGAATAACAGTTAGTTAAAAAGGGTAATTAAATGCTGGCTTGAAATAAAACAATGATAGTATGATTATTTAAAAACTACTTTCCCCCACTTAACTTCATTTAGCCATGTTACTATAACATTTAATACATGTCATCATTCTAGTAAATGAAAATGTTGGAGAAGAATGACAATAAAAATTCGAGTGAATGGGATTGGTAGGGCAAAGGGGTGTGAAAGGATGGGAAGCTCCTCAAAGGCTAGTGCAAAACAAACACAGAAACAAAGCAAATGTGTTTGAAAGAAGTATGTCATAAAATCTATTTATATTCAATTTCGAAGACACTATATTTTATAGAGGGGCTTACAAAAATATTGATTCATTAGATCTGATTAAATTTCACATGCTATCTAGGAAAGCTATTTTTAAAACTTCCCTTAAATGTATTCATTGATCAACTTACTAACTTTTTCAATCATTCGTTTAACAAATATTTATTCAGCCTTTACTACCCAGTGCCAGGCACCATGTACACATTGAGTTAAAGCTACTTCTGACCTTATGAAATTTCTGGTGTGATGGGGAATACAGATGTAAAATGAACAATTATACTAAATCCCAGAAGTTCCTGAGTGGTGTAAACAGTTAAGTGCTCAACTAGTAACTGAAAGGTTGGTTCAAACTCACCCAAGTTTGGCTTGGAAGAAAGTCCTGGTGATCTGCTTCCAAAAGTTCACAGCCTTGAAGACCTTATGGGGCAGTTAAGCTCTGAACACTAGGGGTCACCAAGAGTCAGAAACAAGTCAGTGGCAACTTTTTAATAATAATAATAATAAACAGTTAAATTACAACACTGTACTATGACAAAGAAGCACAGGGCAGCCTGACCTGGTATGAACAGTAAAGGAATATTTCCCTGAACAAGTGATTGTATGTAAGAAATGAAGAGTGAACAGAAGTTAATAAAGTGAAGAGACCTAATACTATGCTGCAGTATTTACAGATTAAATTATGTACAATCTTGGTCTTAGAATTCTGTTTCTAAAACACTGTATTATTAACTACTATAAGGCACTACTAACTGCTAACCAGAAGGCTGGAGGTTCAAACCCACCAGCCACTCTTCAGACGGAAGGTTGGGCAATCTACTTCCATAGTGATGCCACCTCGGAAACTCAAGGAGGGATCACTGTGAGTGGGATCTGACTCAACAACAGTGGCATCATTATCGTCATAAACCATTTGAGTAGATTCCAGCTCATGGGTACCCCATGTGTGTCAGAGTGGACTTGATAACATGACCAAAGTAGGTGAGACGAAGTCTGGCCATTTTCATTTCCAAGGAGCATTCAAGTTTCACTTCCTCCAGGACAGATTTGTTAGGTCTTTTAGCAGTCTATGGTACTTTCACCATACTTCTCCAGCACCACAACTCAAAAGTATCAGTTCTTCTTCAGTCTTCCTTCTTCATTGTCCAGCTCTCATATGTGTATGTTGTTGTTGTTGTTGTTGTTATGTGCCGTCGAGTCAGCCCTGACTCATAGCGACCCCTCCTTGGGTTTCCGAGGCAGTATCACTACG